>NC_090649.1:38377705-38414206 GCF_040937935.1 Hyperolius riggenbachi
TGTGTATGAATGAGGGGCGGGGTCATGCAGCCAGTGTGGAGAAGCCTCACAACTAACCTTAGTTAGGTCATCTGAAGGGGAGGGGCTGGGGAGGGGAGAAGGGCATGGGTGAGAAGGGCATGGGAGGAAAGGGCATGTGTAAGAGGGTGTTGTTGTATGAGCGAAGGTTGTGTTTTGAGAAGGACAGACGTATACCAGGCTCAGCAATAGTCGTCTAATGATGAGGTAGGGTGTGAAAAGAAAGACCGAAAACGCTTGTATGTAGCTCCTACCAAACTATGATGATCACACAATTCAGTTCAGAGGTACGGCAAGAAAACTGCATTGCTAATGTCTCATGTAACTGATTTCTCATGAATTTGGGTCTGTGTGCTGAGTTTGGAAAAAAAAAAAAAAAAGAGAAAAAAAATAAATAAATAAAATAAAATGTGTGTGTCTGTGTGTATGTGTCACGTTGTGTGTGTGTCTGTGCCCCTTCCTCTATGCCCCCTCCTCTGTGCCCAAATGTGTGTGTCTGTGTGTATGTGTCACATTGTGTGTGTCTGTCTGTGCCCCCTCCTCTATGCCCCCTCCTCTGTGCCCAAATGTGTGTGTCTGTGTGTATGTGTCACGTTGTGTGTGTCTCTGTGCCCCTCCTCTATGCCCCCTCCTCTGTGCCCAAATGTGTGTGTCTGTGTGTATGTGTCACGTTGTGTGTGTCTCTGTGCCCCTCCTCTATGCCCCCTCCTCTGTGCTCAAATGTGTGTGTCTGTGTGTATGTGTCACGTTGTGTGTGTCTGTCTGTGCCCCCTCCTCTATGCCCCCTCCTCTGTGCCCAAATGTGTGTGTCTCTGTGTATGTGTCACGTTGTGTGTGTCTGTGCCCCCTCCTCTATGCCCCCTCCTCTGTGCCCAAATGTGTGTGTCTGTGTGTATGTGTCACGTTGTGTGTGTCTGTGCCCCCTCCTCTATGCCCCCTCCTCTGTGCCCAAATGTGTGTGTCTGTGTGTATGTGTCACGTTGTGTGTGTCTGTCTGTGCCACCTCCTCTGTGCCCAAATGTGTGTGTCTGTGTGTTTGTGTCACGTTGTGTGTGTCTGTCTGTGCCCCCTCCTCTGTGTCCAAATGTGTGTGTCTGTGTGTTTGTGTCACGTTGTGTGTGTCTGTCTGTGCCCCCTCCTCTATTCCCCATTTTGTGTGTGTATCTGTGCCCCAACCTCCATGCCGCATGCACAGTATAAGCTGTTACTCTGTGCCCAAACTAGCTGCAACGTGTGCTGATCGCTGCTACCTCCAATATGTACAGTGTAACCTGTTACTCTGTGCCTGGACTGATAGTAAACTAGCTGCAGCGTGTGCTGATCTCTGCTACCTCCAGTATGTGCAGTACAACCTGTTACTCTGGGCCTGTGCTGATAGTAAACTGGGTGCAGCGTGTGCTGATTTCTGCTACCTCCAGTATGTACAGTATATACGTTAATACTCTGGGCCTGTACCGATAGTAAACTGGCTGCAGCGTGTGCTTATCTCTGCTACCTCCAGTATGTACAATATAACCTGTTACTCTGTGCCTGGACTGATAGTAAACTAGCTGCAACGTGTGCTGATCTCTGCTACCTCCAGTATGTATAGTATAACCTGTTACTCTGGGCCTGTACTGATAATAAACTGGCTGCAGCGTGTGCTGATCTCTGCTACCTCCAGTATGTACAGTATAACCTGTTACTCTGTGCCTGGACTGATGGTAAACTGGCTGCAGCGTGTGCTGATCTCTGCTACCTCCAGTATGTACAGTATAACCTGTTACTCTGTGTCTGGACTGATAGTAAACTGGCTGCAGCGTGTGCTGATCTCTGCTACCTACAGTATGTACAGTATAACCTGTTACTCTGTGCCTGGACTGATAGTAGACTAGCTGCAGCGTGTGCTGATCCCTGCTACCACCTGTATGTACAGTATAAGCTGTACTCTGTGCCTGTACTGATAGTAGACTGGCTGCAGCGTGTGCTGATCTCTGTTACCTCCAGTATGCACAGTATAAGCTGTTACTCTGTACCTGAGCTGATTGTAAACCAGCTGTATTGTGTGCTCATCCCTGCCACCTCCACTATGTACAGTATTAGTTGTAAAGCCTGGTACACATACAATTTTAAGTAGCCAATTTTACTACTTCTAGGTATTATGAGATCTCAGCTCTGTTCATAGTCTGTTGACCCTCATACTACATAGAGTTGGTCAAATTGGTCAGTGATTGACCAGTCAAACTTGAATGTGTGTATGCATCTTTACTCTATGCCTACACTGATAAACTATCTAAAGAATAGGGGGCTACATCCAACATTTTGCTGGGCAGGCCCATTATTATTAGGTTACACCGCTGTTAAGTTCATGTAATTTGGTCCCACCCATAGCCACGACCACGCACTGCAGACCACCCCCATTTTTTTTTTTTGCAGCGGCAGGTCCTTCTATCGGTGCCCACGAGTGCCCCAGATCTTTTAGGATCCTAGCAACGCCCCTGGCAGCAACCGTGCAAGGTGAGCTCGGTCTCAATAAAGGTGGAGAGTCCGCAGTTGGAACTGGTGCTACTTTTCAAACATGATAGTGGTATAGCCTACCCAGCCTCCGTCCAACCCTCACAACCATTCCCACCCCCTTGTCACAACCCCTTCATGCATCCTGAATAAAACCACACGGACTACCCGGCTTGGATAAATTTTTGGCCAAAGCAGCCCATTTATTTAAACCAAAACATATTTAAGAACAACTTTTCCATAAGACATAAATAACTCTTCATCAAAAACACAACAGTAACTCTGAGCACTGAGGTAAGGGGTCCGGAGGCGCCCTCTGAGAATCGTACCCTTCCGAACCTGGCATGCAGCCTTGAACCGGCCCCCGCCGCGTTCTCCGGCTCGGGGGCAGCTGCATGCCCACTTAAAGCGACCTTCCGTCGAATCGTCTCTCTTGCAGGATTGTCCCTTGACAAATCCTTAACCCGATAATCTCAACCTCCGGAGCCCCTTCCCCTCCACCACGAACGAGCATGAAGCCTCATGCCCGTGAGCAGGGCCGGATTTGTACTTTTTACCGCCCAAGGCCCACTAACACCAGCCGCCCCCCCCCCCCCCCCCCTCTTCCCCGACAACAGTGGGGTTAGAAAAGGTTTAACAAACAAGGAAAAGTGGAGAGGTTAGGGATATAGAGGAGTTAATGTAAGGTAAAAGTAACAAAATGGTGGTAAGGGGAAATTAAAGGCTAGGAACTTGGGAAAATTAGGGTGAGGCTATGAATTTGAGAATGGGATATGGGAAAATGGATAACATTAAGTATCAAGTTAGGGTTACAGATCAAGAGATTAGGGTGATTAAATTGACTAAGGGCTCTTTCACATTAGGGCAGATTTTCTGCGTTTCAACGCAAAGGATAAAGTTTGCGTTACCCAAGGTGAAATGAAAGTCCATAGACTTTCATTTTAGCTTTCACATATAACGCAGCCTTTTTGTGCGTTGCGTTCCACTGCACCCAGGCGCAGTTTTTTGGCCAACGCTAGCTTTATGCGTTACAATGTTAGTCAATGTAAAACGCACACTATGCGCGTTTTTAATCCGTTAACGCAGGCAATCAGTCTCAGAATGCAACAGAGGAACAATGTAGAAAGTTGACAACTAAAAGAAAAAAAAAATTCCTGCGTTTTTCTATGTGCAGTAACGGATTGAAAACGGATTAAAAACGCACACTCACTGCAGTGCAACGCATATCAAAACGCAGTAAAAGGCATACAACAAAACGTATGCTTTGAGCGTTCTCCAACGCAAGCTCTGATGTGAAAGAGCCCTAAGGACATTTAAGGTAGCTATACATTTAGCTATTTGCTAAACAATCAACCATTTGATTCCATCATTTTATAGAATCGAAAGAGAGTCAATCGAACAGGATGTGCAAAATATCGGTTGATTGCACAGGGATCAGCTACTGTTCACCTATCATTCGCTCGACTCTGAATCAATTTTTGCATTTAGAGCATGGAGGTACAACATAGGTCAGATCGACTAGTGAAGGTGAATCATATAGAATATCGCTTGTAGTGTGTGGGCCACTAGTCAATTGACTTTCGATCAACCACACTCAAGTTGATCGCTTAATAAATTTTATTGCTTTATCGATTGAATCAGAATCACTTGACGTATGTACCTTTAGTGACATGACTGTGTACTCTGTAAAGTGCTGCAGAAGATGTTAGTGCTACAGAAATACATAATAATAATATGGTAGGACATAAGACTATGACAGATTAGATTGTAAGCTCATTTGAGGACAGTCAGTGCCATGACTATGTACTCTGTAAAGTGCTGCAGAAGATGTCAGTGCTATATAAATACATAATAATAATATGGTAGGACATTAGACTAGGACTATGATAGGATTAGACTGTGAGCTCCTTTGAGGACAGTCAGTGCCATGACTATGTACTCTGTAAAGTGCTGCAGAAGATGTCAGTGCTATATAAATACATAATAATAATATGGTAGGACATTAGACTAGGACTATGGTAGGATTAGATTGTGAGCTCCTCTGAGGACAGTCAGTGACATGACTATGTACTCTTTAAAGTGCTGCAGAAGATGTCAGTGCTATATAAATACATGATAATAATATGGTAGGACATTAGACTATGACTATGGTAGAGATTAGATTGTGAGCTCCTCTGAGGACAGTCAGTGACATGACTATGTACTCTGCAAAGTGTTGCAGAAGATGTCAGTGCTATAGAAATACATAATAATAATAATAATAATTAATAATAAGGTAGGACATTAACCACCCTGGCGTTCTGATTAAATCGCCAGGGTGGCTGCGGGAGGTTTTTTTTTAAATAAAAAAAAAACTATTTCATGCAGCCAACTGAAAGTTGGCTGCATGAAAGCCCACTAGAGGGCACTCCGGAGGCGTTCTTCCGATCGCCTCCGGCGCCCAGAATAAACAAGGAAGGCTGCAATGAGCGGCCTTCCTTGTTTTGCTTACATCGTCGCCATAGCGACGAGCAGAGTGACGTCATCGACGTCAGCCGACGTCCTGACGTCAGCCGCCTCCGATCCAGCCCTTAGCGCTGGCCGGAACTTTTTGTTCCGGCTACGCTGGGCTCAGGCGGCTGGGGGGACCCTCTTTCGCCGCTGCTCGCGGCGGATCGCCGCAGAGCGGCGGCGATCAGGCAGCACACGCGGCTGGCAAAGTGCCGGCTGCGTGTGCTGCTTTTTATTTGATGAAAATCGGCCCAGCAGGGCCTGAGCGGCAGCCTCCGGCGGTGTTGGACGAGCTGAGCTCGTCCAGACCGCTCAGGTGGTTAAGGTATGACTATGATAGGATTAGATTGTGAGCTCCTCTGAGGACAGACAGTCAGTGACATGACTATGTACTCTGTAAAGTGCTGCAGAAGATGTTAGTGCTACAGAAATACATAACAATAATATGGTAGAACATTAGACTATGAAAGATTAGATTGTGAGCTCCTCTGAGGACAGTCAGTGACATGACTATGTGGTCTGTAAAGTGTTGCAGAAGATGTCAGCGCTATAGAAATACATAATAATAATAATATGGTAGGACATTAGGGTATGACTATGGTGGGATTCGACTGTGAGCCCCTCTGAGGGCAGTCAGTGACATGACTATGTACTCTGTAAAGTGCCTCAGATGACAGTGCTGTACTCATACTTATTAAAGTGGTTCTCTGGTGGTCTGGAAAAACAAAAAGTGTAACTTACCTGGGGCTTCTTACAGCCCCCTGCAGATATCCTGTCCTGCGCTGTCACTGACGAATCCTCTGTTTCCCACCGCAGGTCACCGTCTAATGCGGGTATTTGTCTAACAAGACGAATGTCAAAGCGGCTGTGCAGCCGTAGCCGTGCGCGTCCTTGCTCCCCCTTGCATCTCCAGGAGCTTACTACGCAGATGCTGTACGAAAAAACTTCACAATGTCACAACAACTGCGCAGCCGTGGCTGTTCACGTCCTCGCTCCTGTCTCCGGAAGCTTACTGTGCATGCACAGTATGAAGTTTTTTCGTACAGCGGCTGCGTAGTAAGCTCCTGGAGGCGCAAGCGGGAACAAGGACGCGCACGGCTACGGCTGCACAGCCGCTTTGACATTCGTCTTGTTAGACAAATACCCGCATTAGACGGTGACCTGCGGTGGGAAACAGAGGATTCGTCAGTGACGGCGCAGGACAGGATATCTGTAGGGCGCTGTTAGAAGCCCCAGGTAAGTTACACTTTTTGTTTTTCCAGACCACCACAGAACCACTTTAAAAATATGGTAGGACATTAGGGGAGCAGCAGATTTGGGCGCATGAGACAAGTGGACAAAAAGGGCGCCCCATTCACTCCCATTATAAATATCGTTTAATGGGCGCCGAACAGGGAAAAAAAGGCGCTGGAGATTATTAACGTTTTAACAAAGGCGCTGGAGATTATTAACGTTTTAACAAACGGCGCCCGGAGATTTTTAAGGATTTATAATTATGTTTGTGATGATTTAACTTTACAAAATGAGCCCGTGACAAATAATGTTTATAAAGATACTAAATCACTATTTCTAAAACATTTCTAAAACATTTATTATCCACCCAAAAAAAATTATTTACATTTTTTTATTTACATTTTTTATTTATTAATGTCTGTAAAACATTATTATCCATAGGGGGTCTTAGGTTTAGGCACCAACAGGGGGGTCTTAGGTTTAGGCACCACCAGGGGTGTCTTAGGTTTAGGCACCACCAGGGGGGTCTTAGGTTTAGGCACCACCAGGGGGGTCTTAGGTTTAGGCACCAACAGGGGGTCTTAGGTTTAGGCACCACCAGGGGGGTCTTAGGTTTAGGCACCAACAGGGGGTCTTAGGTTTAGGCACCAATAGGGGGGTCTTAGGTTTAGGCACCAACAGGGGGGTTTTAGGTTTAGGCACCAATAGGGGGGTCTTAGGTTTAGGCACCAACTGGGGGGTCTTAGGTTTAGGCACCAACAGGGGGGTCTTAGGTTTAGGCACCAATAGGGGGGTCTTAGGTTTAGGCACCAACTGGGGGGTCTTAGGTTTAGGCACCAACAGGGGGTCTAGGGGTTAGGGATAGGTACAGGGAGGGTTTTTAACAAATGTAAATATAAGTTTCAGTTTACAAACAGGGAAGATTAACGTTTTAAGAATTGCCGATCTCATACACATTATTTAGTGATTTATAAATTCTTAAAACACTATTTCTAAACGAAATTCTACACAATATTTCTGTAAACGATAATACTGTTTATCGTTTACACCACGCGCCCTTTTTTCCCGATGCCCTTTTTTGATGTACGCGGACATTAGACCACAACTAGAAAGTAAAACTAGTGAGAAAAGTGGAAAGTACAGAGGGGGAGTGCAAGATGGGAGACGGGTTCAAAGCACAACCCCATGACGAATTGCCGGGCACCTATGCTGAACGCTTTTCTGCTTGGTAGCAGAAAAGTGTTTTAACACAAGCTAACATTAGATAAACGAGCTGCCACCAACCATCCACAGAAACTCATCTTAATCATCCCTTCTCCTGCCTCACTGCCTCTGCCACTGTAGCATCCGCAATAATATCTCCAGTTTAGCTTTGTGTAAGACGTGAGATACAGACATTACTTGCAGCACACTTCATATATTTTACATGACGAAAAAAATATGCCCCAGCATGGTACCTTTGCACACCACTGTGCAAGTTCACAGACATCCCTGCACACTTCTTGCTATTTCTAGTGCTGGATGGAGCACAGGCAGCTTTCCCTCCTCCTGGCTGGCTCAGTCCCTCGTGCTGCCCTGTTTGTGTCCGTGCAGAGGGGCGGGGGCGGGGCCGCTGCAGATCACGTCTCCCCTGCCAGGTCACAGTGTCATATAACGGCAGGGGAGAGCCAGATAACCTGACAGGCTACATGCAGATGCTGCCGCTAATAAGGAGCATAAAGAGCAGGAGAATGCTCTCTTTGCTTTCAGCTGCAGCCCTTGACAGACAGGCCTGATCGATGTGCATGAGGCTGTTCTGTTGGGATAGAGAATAGTGTGCGCACCTCCCCACCCGCCCCTTGAAGTAGCAAAGAAGTCTCTGCCCTAGTCCCCGGCCTCGGAGGCCTGCCCAGAAATCCGGCCCTGCCCGTGAGGCCCCCAGCCTCAGAGCTCGCTGGATCCCATCTTCTATCCCTAGAGCCCACAAATTCAGCCCTACATCGGTAAGATGAACTCCATCCCTTCTCAAGAAAAGATGGGTATCTTCCTCCAACTCAAAATGTCTGATGGCCAAGCCCCCATTTCTAATAAAGAATTTGAACACCTCCTTGTTCAACTTCACTCTGGCCCTGTTAACCTTGCTGACCGATCTCGCCAACCTCCAAGACGATCTGGCCACTACATCCGACCATATCACGATCGTCTCCGGAAAAAGCAAACGGATACGCAAAAAATCAAACTTTATATCCTTCACTAACACCCTCGTGGACCTGGAAGGCAGATCATTCCCCCTCAACGTGTAGAACTAAAATGTCAGGGGCCCTATCGAGTCTGTAAAATCTGTGTAGCTCCGGCATGACCCGAGACCACACCATGCCTGGGAAACCGAGCCACCGTATACAAACCTGCTCCCTGGGGAAGCCGAGCTGCCAACCTTCCGGCCTCACCTCCGCCCGCTTTGCTCCCCAGCGGACATAGGAATGTCCGAAAATCAAAACCAGGACCTGCGGACCTGCAATACAAACAACAGGTTTCTAACAACACATGTCCTATTCTGACCACAATATTCCTAATACCCTTGCCCCTTACCCCCTTTTTTTTTTTTGTTTAACACACTAAATGTGGCCTGACATAAGACTTATAACGAGAAGATTCCCATCGTCCTATCTTTTTTATGATATTCTCACTAAGTTCCCACCTCGACGCCTCCGTGGCTGCGCCTATCCTAAAAGAGTGGGAGGCAAACTCGCGAGCCTGGAGCCCAAGCCCAGTTAAACATTTCCTAAAAATGGCAACAAATTGGAACCTGGATAAGGGCGTACCATCTCTATGCACTAGAAATGAAGGAGCCGCTGAAGGCCTCATGGCCCCAAAAGCTTTCACTGCTCCACAAGGACAAAGCGGGCCGTCCGTCCGAAATAAAGAGATGCACCTGCCCTTTCCTGATTGATCCGTTTTTGAAAACCGAAGATGAATGATGACGGAATCTGCATGCACCCTAACGTCTTCCGCAAGGATGCCTCCCACCTTGGCCTTACTGCTACTAACTAATTCCCCAATCCTGAAAGCCCCGAAAAATATCAAAATGAAACCTGTCTTAAACAAATTTACCTCAAATGCCGATTAACAGACCCCTTCCAGTCTGAGTACCAATTTACCTAACAAATCAAAAGACACCGGGCGCCTTGAATCCCTGTGAACCACCTCCAACCTTCAATGCCTGCCGCACCCTAAAATCCTTTGTTGCATCCTGAAAACCCCTAATTTTGAACCAAAAAGCTAAAGCAGACAATTTTTTAGACATCATGACGACACTTCTTTCGAAAAACATTTTCCCACGAAGTATAGTAGTAGACAAAGCCTGTCCTCTTGCGAGCGACAGCCGCCCACTTGGACCATCAAAGCGTCCCACGTGTTCCATACCAACGTGTACGCTGCCCATGATGATGTTGACAGGGATTGTCTGATCAATTCAGATACTGCCCGAAAGGAATTTTCCACACCGATTTGGGACACTCCGCCCCACTCTCGTCCGCCGATGGAGCCGCCGCCCGGAATCTGGCCCACTGGAATCGAGAGAGGGCATCAGCAAACACGTTATCAATTCCAGGCAAATGCACGGCAATAATTTGAGAATTCAAACACAAGCAGTCCAATACCAACTGCCGCATCAGACAGATAACTGGCGGTGATGACGCCGAAAAGTTATTTATTGCCGTCACCACCCCCATATTATCACAGTTAATTTGAATTGTTCTGTCATCCAATCTCTGTCCCCACAACCGGAATGCCACTACAATAGGAAACAACTCTAACATAACCAAATTTGAGGTAAAACCTGCTTCCACCCAGGACGTGTCCCAGGCGGAGGCACACCAACTTCCTGCCAAAAAGGCGCCAAAACCGATTGCACCCGACGCGTCCGTGAATAACTCAGCATCAATATTAATTACCATTTCCTGAATCCGTAAGGGTCTCCAGTTAAATTCCTCCAAAAATCGAAACCCACACCCTTAGATCCCCCCGCAACTCTGCCGATAGACGAATCCGATGGTGTGGAGAGGACTTTCCTGTTGCCATGGACAGTCGCCTGCAGAATACACGCCCCATGGGCATGATTCTGCAGGCAAAATTCAATTTCCAGAGTAACGACTGCAGATCTCGTAACGTAATTTTTTTAGTCTTTTCAGCTAGCTTCACTGCCGCCGTTAAATCTTCCACTTTGTCCGGAGGCAACCGACATTCCATGGCCAAAGTATCAATAGTGATGCCCAAGAATTTTATGGAAGTCACTGGGCCCTCTGTCTTGTCCTCTGCCAGAGGCACACCCAACAGTGCACACACATGTCTCATTGTGGCAAGCGCGGAAACGCACTCTCCAGAATCCGACGCTCCCATAAACAAAAAATCATCCAAGTAATGGATAATGGACTGTACACCTGAAACCTCCCGTACCACCCATTCCAGAAAACAGCTGAACTTCTCAAAATATGAACAAGAAATGGCACACCCCATAGGGAGGCATTTGTCAATAAAGTATTCGCCCTTCCAGTGACATCCTAGCAAACGGAAGCTTGCCGGGTGTACCGGAAGCAACCGAAACGCAGCTTCAATGTCGGTCTTTGCCAACAAAGCCCCAGCACCTAAGCACTTAACCCAGCGCAATGCTACATCAAAAGACGTGTATGCCACGGATGTTTCCTGATCCGACAGGCCATCGTTAACCGATAACCCTCTTGGAAAAGATCAGGGGTGCAGCTAAGGTTTTTGTGGCCCCAAGCGGACTGTAGGAAGTGGCCCTATCCTGCGGCGCGCGAAGCCGCGGTGAAAAATGGGTGTGGCTATCCCACATGAGTGGGCGTGGCCATGACATGTGGGTGGAGCTGGAGGGCAGATTGGGGCGGGGCTGTTTGTGGGGAAAATGGATGTGGGGGGTGATTGAGGCGCGCGCAGATGGATTTGGCCATGACATTGTATGGGCGGAGCTTAACCGTAGCACAGCAAATATAGCCAACTATGACTTTTAAATAATAAATGCAGCAACAGTTACCCCAGACACCAGAAAATAAAAACGCAATTTGTGCAACATTTCCACAGAAAACAAACAGAATTTGGGCCACATTTCAGCAGAAATCAAACGCAATTTGGGCCACATTTCAGCAGAAATCAAACGCAATTAGGGCCACATTTCAGCAGAAATCAAACGCAATTTGGGCACATTTCAGCAGAAATCAAACGCAATTTGGGCACATTTTCAGCAGAAATCAAACGCAATTAGGGCACATTTTCAGCAGAAATCAAACGCAATTTGGGCCACATTTCAGCAGATATCAAACGCAATTAGGGCACATTTTCAGCAGTAATCAAACGCAATTTGGGCACAGTTCAGCAGAAATCAAACGCAATTAGGGCACATTTTCAGCAGATATCAAACGCAATTAGGGCACATTTTCAGCAGAAATCAAACACAATTAGGGAACAGTTCAGCAGAAATCGAACGCAATTACGGCACATTTTCAGCAGATATCAAACGCAATTAGGGCCACATTTTCAGCAGAAATCAAACACAATTAGGGAACAGTTCATCAGAAATCAAACACAATTAGGCCCGGTGCACACCAAAAACCGCTAGCAGATCCGCAAAATGCTAGCAGATTTTGAAACGCTTTTTCTTCTTTTTCTGTAGCGTTTCAGCTAGCATTTTGCGGTTTTGTGAAGCATTTTTGGTGTAGTAGATTTCATGTATTGTTACAGTAAAGTTGTTACTGAACAGCTACTGTAACAAAAAACGCCTGGCAAACCGCTCTGAAGTGCCGTTTTTCAGAGCGGTTTGCGTTTTTCCTATACTTAACATTGAGGCAGAAACGCATCCGCAATCCAAAATCTGCAGCAACCCGGGAGTATGCGTTTCTGCAAAACGCCTCCCGCTCTGGTGTGCACCAGCCCATTGAAGTACATTACCCTAGCGGATCCGCAGCCACAAGCGGATCGCAAACCGCAGCAGAACCGCTCTGGTGTGCACTAGGCCTTAGGGCACATTTTCAGCAGAAATCAAACGCAATTAGGGCACAGTTCAGCAGAAATCGAACGCAATTAGGGAACAGTTCAGCAGATATCAAACACAATTAGGGAACAGTTCAGCAGATATCAAACACAATTAGGGCACAGTTCAGCAGAGAGCAGATATCAAACACAATTAGGGCACATTTTCAGCAGAAATCAAACACAATTAGGGAACAGTTCAGCAGAAATCAAACACAATTAGGGCACATTTTCAGAGCTGCAAAAAGAAAAGAATTTACTCACCTGGCAGGCTGGCACTGGCAGAAGTCTTCTCTCCCCGTCTCCTCTCCTGGCCGGCTCCTCAGGCGCGCAGTTCCCACGGAGCTCCCTCCCTCCTCCAATCTCCTGCGCTGATTGAATCAGGGCTACGGGAAGATGGCCACCCGAAGCCCTGTACTGGAGGCATATAAATAGTCTCCAGAGCAGGGCTTCGGCGGCGGCCATCTTCCCGTAGCCCTGCCCTGCTCTGCTCTGCCAGCCCGACATCACTAAGCCGCCGAGGCCCCTACGATCTTGAGGCCCCAAGCGACCGCTTGGTTTGCTTTATGCCTCGCGGCGCCCCTGGAAAAGATAGAGGATGAATGAGCCGAAAAGAACCCGGTTCCTTTTTCGGTACAACACCCAAGGGCGACACCACCCAGTTGCGCAATGGTTGTTCTGTAAATGGGCCTGCAATACGGCACGCCACCAATTCCTTGTTCAACTTTTGAGACACTACCTCGGGGAATTCATATGCTGATCTTAAAGAGACTCTGTAACATGAAAAACATCCCCTGGGGGGTACTCACCTCGGGTGGGGGAAGCCTCGGGATCCTAATGAGGCTTCCCACGCCGTCCTCTGTCCCACGGAGGTCTCGCCGCAGCCCTCCGAACAGCCGGCGACTGTGCCGACTGTCAGTTCAATATTTACCTTTGCTGGCTCCAGCGGGGGCGCTGTGGCGACTTTCGGCACGGAAATAGACGGAAATACCCGATCTCCGTCGGGTCCGCTCTACTGCGCAGGCGCCGGAAACTTGCGCCTGCGCAGTAGAGCAGGCCCGACGGCGATCGGGTATTTCCGCCTACTTCGGCGCCGACAGCCATCAGAGCGCCTGCGCAGGAGCCAGGAAGGTAAATATTGCGTCACCGCTGTACGGAGGGCTACAGCGAGACCCCTGAGGGACGCAGGACGGCGTGGGAAGCCTCATTAGGATCCTGAGGCTTCCCCCACCCGAGGTGAGTACCCCCCAGGGGCCGTTTTGTCGTTACAGTTCCTCTTTAAATTCTTCACTGGACCGTCCGCTGATAACGTACAACTACTGGGAATAACAAAACCGTCCGTAAATCCTGCACGCAAAAACTCCGCTACCTCCTTCTGAGGATACCTACCGAGGAACTGCTCCATTTTTTCCACTCTTACCGGCGTCGTCTCTCTTGCTTGCAGGCTCAGCCGCCTTACCCCTGCGCTGTCTATAACATTTGGAAGCCGGATGTGAACCTTCGCAGGCTGAACACTCGTGTTTAAAACGACACGATTGTCCGAAACAACAGGATCCGTCGTTAAATTGCCAGTACACTCCTTTTCCCTTGCTGGCCAGCTGTCCAGTGGGAACTGGGCTGCTGGCCTGACCCTGAAAGGAATCATAAGGCGCATCCATAATTCGATGTCCTTGTGATCCCAGCGTATGGCTGGACGAACCGCCTTACTCTGCCAAAACTGCTCGTCGTATCTGAGCCAAGCGCTTTCCGCCATATGACCGATACGCATCACCTATCGCGTCTATATATCTAAATAACGACGAACAGCAGTCCGGCTGACGCTCCCATAAAACAAACATACGTCTCACTGTGAGCAGCGTCTGAAAGACGCACCAAATCCGCCTCCCTTCGCTCCGCCCCACCTCCCACTGACTGATCACTTGTCCCTGATGGAACCGATACCTCCCCACTTACGGGCCCGATCGGATCCGCCAGAGGGGCCGGAACCTGAATCGCCGGCACCACCGGGGGAACCGGGGAAAGAGGTACTAACTGCCCTGGGGTGGACCACGCCCCCACCGGCCCTGGCAAGCCTGACATGGCTCTTAAACCCGCCCACAACACCTCTAATGCGGAAGGCACCTGACATGGCATACCCGTAACCCCGCCTTGACCCCCTGCACCCGACCAAAACAGCAAATTGGTCAGTACGTTGGCATTATTGGTCTCACCTGGCTGTGCCGGACGAACGCCCTGGTCAGCCGTAACTCCGGATCCTGAGCTGGCGTCAGCCTCCTCTCCTGCTGATGAATCCACATCCGACTGCAGTGTGTCGTCTGGCGAATGTCTGTCGTCCTGCCCACCATGGACCTGGCGGCGCTGCACCTCGCTGCGAACAACCCCTTGGTTGGTGCCTCTAGATGGTGTCTTGCCCTTGCTCTTCCCTCCTCTCTTAGCCGCCTTAGATGGTCCTGAGCCCTGGGTTTGGGCCACCGCCGCGCCCTTTGAGGAAGCGGTGCCCGTCCCTGAATTAGCCTCCTGCTGAGCCTGCCTGGCCTGCTGGGATGAGCGGGGCACAGGGGCCGTTTGCTGAGCGGAGCCTCTTGCCGACTGCGCAGGAGCCGATTGCCCCTTCTGTGCGCCGCCGGATGAACACTTACTGCCTCTTGGATTCCTCTCGGCTGCCCCCCTACCGCTGGCGTGGGTTCGCTTGGCAGGGGGCGCCGGAGGGTCCTCGTGGGGGCTCCCATTGCGGTAGCTCCTTCTTGGCCTAGCGTCTGGGCTGAGCCGCTCCGGCGGCCTGGATTTCCGCTTGGTTTGCGCAGCCTCACCTTGGTTCCTCTCCGGCTGCGCAGACGTACTTGGGGCCATGGCTGCAAACTGGGACTGAACCCAGTTGCGCTTGGCTCCAGCTACAGGCCCTTTTCTGTCAGCTTGGTGTTACCAGAATATTGATGTGGTGGGTAAATCTGGAGTCCATTCAGTCTGTGCGATGTTATTTTTTATTTTCTCTGAGGCATTATTGAGAGTTTAGAAGTGGATTCTGGAGCCTTAAGGAATTGAAAGAATTGATCTTATTGAACTTTTTAGACTTTTTATGTATTTTAAGGGTAGCACACTTATATGTGTAAGATGAATAATGAAGGGATTTATCTACTTATATATGTGTTGTTGTTTTTTCTGAGATAGTATGGCTGACAGCTCCTCATTAAAGGAAATAAAGGCTTACCAACCACCAGGGCCGGTGCTTCCATAGAGGCAAAGGGGACAATTGCCCTAGTGCCTGTGGGGGCCCTCCAAGGTGCCCCTCCTCTCCCCCAGCTATGGCCAGCTATGGTAACCCATGATAGCAGGGATGCTGTGTGTTTACTCTGTGTAGAAAACCCACACCCAAAACATCAAAAAGGCTTTTTTAGGGGACACATGATGGACACCTCATTTAATCTGGGACTGAGGGGGGTTGGATCAGGCCTGACAGCCAGCTTAGGAGCTCTGGGGGTGGTTTGGTTGGAAGGATAGCATCGAGGGGGGGGGACAGGTTACTGTTGCCCCAGAGCCCCTTCGTAACTAAAACCGGCCCTGCCAGCCTCATACAACCCAAATTTTAGGCCCAGTTCACATCATCAAACGCGGATGGCCCTGTGTTTGGAACGCAACGCATACGAACGCACGCCATCTGTGTGAATGAGTCAGCAACGCGTTTTGTTAAAAAATGTGTGCAGCATGCGTTTCCGGACCGCACTGGTCCGGAACGCATGCAGTGTGAACATCAGACAGTGCATTCTATGCACTTTCTGATGTCGTGCGTATCTGCCTCCTGCAAGCATTCCCGAAATCCGGACGGCAACACGTGCAGTGTGAACGGGGCCTTAGGGTTGCATCTATAGCTCTAGTGACCAGGGGAGTCAAACTGACCATCCAAGATCCCAGTTATAATGCAGTCCTCCAAACAAGATAGAGCATCCCAAGATATGAGCATAAAAACAAATAGAGATGTAGCGAACGGTTCGCTGGCGAACAGTTTCAGGCGAACTTAGGGGGTTCGCGTTCGCCTGCACCGAGCAAACTTTTGCGGAAGTTCGATTCGCCCCATAATGCACTATTAGGGTCAACTTTGACCCTCTGCATCACAGTCAGCAGGCACATTGTAGCCATTCAGGCTACACTAAGCCCTGGAGCCCCACCCCCCCTTATATAAGGCAGCCTCCGGCGGCCATTAGCCTCACTCGTGTGCCTGCTAGAGAGAGGAAAGGGACAGCTGCTGCAGACTTTTTCTCCTAGGGACAGATTAGTTAGGTTCTAGGCTGCTTTGCTTGCTCCTGACTGATTATTATTGCTTTTAAAGCACCCAGCAACAGCTCTTTTCAGAGCTCAACCTGTACATTTTTTTTGTGTGTGTTAAACTGACACTTTTGTTGCATGCACAGCCTTGCTAATTGATAGTGTGTGTGCCACTGCCAGCAGCCCAGCACATTCAGTGACTACCTGTGTGTGTGACAGGGAGCTGCACATTGTACTACCCAGTACTGCATATACCCCAGTACCTGTTGTGTTTACTTAACCCCCCTCATCACTGCATATACCTAGCTTTGTGTTGAGTAAACCCAGCTCACTGCATCTAACTACCTGTTGTGTTGTGTTTACTTAACCCACCTCATCACTGCATATACCTAGCGTTGTGTTGAGTGAACCCAGCTCACTGCATCTAACTACCTGTTGTGTTGAGTGAGAACCCACCTCACTGCATCTTAAGTACCTTTACTGTTCAGTGAACCCAGCTCACTGCATCTAACTACCTGTTGTGTTGAGTGAGAACCCACCTGGCCACCTCACTGCATCTAACTACCTGTTGTGTTGAGTGAGAACCCACCTCACTGCATCTTAAGTACCTTTACTGTTCAGTGAACCCAGCTCACTGCATCTAACTACCCAGTACCTGTTGTGTTTACTTAACCCACCTCATCACTGCATATACCTAGCTTTGTGTTGAGTGAACCCAGCTCACTGCATCTAACTACCTGTTGTGTTGAGTGAGAACCCACCTGGCCACCTCACTGCATCTAACTACCTGTTGTGTTGAGTGAGAACCCACCTCACTGCATCTTAAGTACCTTTACTGTTCAGTAAACCCACCTCACTGCATCTTAAGTACCTTTACTGTTCAGTGAACCCAGCTCACTGCATCTAACTACCTGTTGTGTTGAATGAGAACCCACCTCACTGCATATAGCTAGCATACCCCCGAGATGGACAAAATGGACAAACCAGGTAGAGGAAGAGGTAGAGGCCGACCCAGAGGAAGGCCACCAGGCACCGGCAGGTCTGTGGCTGTACGAGGTGGTGTTGCTGTGATTTCGTGCGGACCTGCCTCAAAATACAGTGCTCAGAAGAAGGCATGTGCCATCACTTCCCAAAATCGTGAGGAGGTGATTGAGTATTTAACACAGAACACCTCATCTCCCGCAGCCACCAGCGCTACAACAAGCACCACATCCGCTGCATTTGACACTTCGCAGGAGTTATTTGGTGGTGGTGGTGAAATCACTGATTCCCAGCCACTACTGCAACAACAACAAGAAGGCGCAGGTACACCACCTCATACGTCTGAGTTAGGTGGCGATAGTATGGACATAACGTGTGTGGATGGGGATGATGGTGGACCACCTGAAGTTGGTGCACTTGAGGAGGTGTCTGAGGAAAGCACAGCTGGCCAGGAGGATTATGATGACAATTATACGGATAACACTTATGTTGCCAGTAGAGGAGATGACCAGGGGGACAGTTCAGAGGAGGAGTCAGAGAGGAGTAGCAGGAGACGACTCCATGATAGAAGCAGAGGGAGCTCGTCCTCAGAAACAGCTGGGGGCAGTGTCCGGCGCCATGTATCGCCAGCTATGGCCAGGGAGCACACATGCCCTTCAACATCAGCTGCTGATGCCACCGTAGCGCCATCACCCCAGGGGGGCTCAGCGGTTCGGAAATGTTTTCACGTGTGTGTCTCAGATCAGAGCAAAGCCATCTGTTGTCTCTGCCAGCAAAAATTGAGCCGTGGAAAGGCCAACTCTCACGTAGGGACAAGTGCCTTACGAAGGCACCTGGAGAGAAGGCACAAACAGCTATGGCAAGAACACCTGAGGAAAAGCAGCACCCCTCAAAAGACAAGCCACGGAGAACAACCACGGCAGCTGTCACAGGGGGCTTCTGCTGCTCCACGTTCCCATGGTATTGTTCGTGGCTGGGGGGAGGAAGAATGGATACACTTTTAAACTATTTAAAAATACAACCATCTAAACTTTCAAACAATTTAAAAATACAACCATCTAAACTTTCAAACAATTTAAAAATACAACCATCTAAACTTTCAAACAATTTAAAAATACAACCATCTATCATTTTCAAAAAATTTAAAAAAAGGGCAAAAAAAATGCCCTCCGTAAAACATTCTTGGCAAATGCTTTCGACTTGGTTTGTCTTCCGCTGGCTCAAGGGTCCATCTGACCACAGATGCCTGGTCTGCAAAGCACGGTCAGGGCAGCTACAGCATGGGTCTCAGCAGGCTCCCACTTCGGGCCGGAATCCAACCTTCATTCCCCGCGGTCACAATGGCAGACTTGCCCTCCATATGATTCTCGTGAAAGGAGATCTTTTGGATTGCCAACCATATACTAATTTCCTGCCATAACTGGTACTCGTTAAAGGATTTAAAGTTAATTCATTTCAAATACACAGCAGGGCCTCGTAAGTCCTCCTTCTGTATTGTTATTTTTGGTCACTACCTCGGGGCGGGCGTGCATGCCTGCCTGCTTCCCTCCTTGGATGTGTAGTGGTAGCCGTTGCTCAGGCTCCACACCGGATTCAAACCCTCATTCCCCGGCCATTACCTGGGGTCACAATGCCAGACTTGCCCGCCTCCATAGGATTCTCATTGTAGCGGTACTGAACAAGTACACAGCAAGTAGAAAATGTAATTTAAAAACAAAACGTAAGCTTTTTAACCACTTTACCCCCGCGCGTACGTATTTCTCCGCCCCTTTTTCCATGCTTTAACAACTAGGGACGGAGAAATATGTACTTTCCGCGTTCCCGACGCTGTCCGCGCTCCCGCTCGTAAACACGCCGCCCGCCGCTAGTAAACACGCCGCCGCCCGCTCGCCCAGAGATCAATGAACGGGAAAATCCATTCCCGTTCGTTGATCTAAGCCCCGCAATGATCCGCTGCTCTCCTATGGGCAGCGCGATCATTGTGAGAAAAAACTCACGTGTCCAGCCTCCTTATACTTCCTCCAAGCTTCCGGAAGGAAGCTTGGAGGTTGCATTAAAACAAAAAGTTACTGTGGCCATCTTGTGGCCAAATAGTAAACTACACCCTACGCATTTTTCACATACAAATAAATGACTTTTACACATAAAATTAACTCATTACCTCCCACACTCCCCATTTTTTTTTTTTTTTGTAATTAAAAAAAAATTAAAAAATTTACAATTAAAAAAAATACATAAATAGTTACCTTAGGGACTGAACTTTTTAAATATTTATGTCAAGAGGGTATAACACTGTTACTTTATAAACTATGGGCTTGTAATTAGGGATGGACGCAAAAATGAAAAAAATGCACCTTTATTTCCAAATAAAATATTGGCGCCAAACATTGTGATAGGGACAATATTTAAATGGTTTTATAACCGGGACAAAAGGGCAAATACATTTCATGGGTTTTAATTACAGTAGCATGCATTATTTAAAAACTATAATGGCCGAAAACTGAAAAATAATTATTTTTTTCCCCACATTTTTCCTATTTTCCCATTAAAACACATTTAGAAAAAAATAATTCTTGGCATAATGTCCCACCTAAAGAAAGCCTAATTGGTGGCGGAAAAAACAAGTATAGTTCATTTCATTGCGATAAGTAATGATAAAGTTATAGACGAATGAATGGAAGGAGCGCTGAAAGGTGAAAATTGCTCTGGTGCTCAGGGGGTAAAACCCCTCAGTGGTGAAGTGGTTAAAGAGACACTGAAGCAAAAAAAAATATATGATATAATGAATTGGTTGTGTACTATGAATAATTACTAGAAGATTAGCAGCAAAGAAAATATTCTCATATTTTTATTTTCAGGTATATAGTGTTTTTTCTAACATTGCATCATTCTATAATATGTTCAGATTACACAACACTCAGCATTCAAAATTAGTCTTTCAGTGCAGTCTGTGAAGTAATGACCTCTCCTCTGGCAGAGAAAAAGTAAACAGTTCACTTACAGTTGAGATAATAAAAGTCAGATAACAGCCCTCTCCACGACTAAGTTAGTTGGAGAGCTTAATAGCTTTTTTGCATAGAGATAACAACTGGAGTTTCTCAACTCTTCCTGTACTGGAAACAATTAGACTGATGTATCTGATCTTAATGTTTTATTTCTTAGCTGTAATACACATACAAATCATAATATTATCTTTTTTTTTTTCGCTTCAGTGTCTCTTTAAAGGAATACTATCGATGTATGCATTTATTTTTAAATGCTGTATGTTGTAGCACACATTAGGGCAAGTACTAGGAGCAATTTGATTCCTCACACAGCTGTTCCTCTCAGCTGTAAAATCCTCCGTCAGTTGTCAGTGTTGGATACAAAATGTATCTAATACTGAGCTCCCAGAGGGCTAGACCATATCTCTGCACAGGGGAGATGCTATCAACTCCTCAGTTTATAGTTTAATTATCACCTTGCTGAAAGAATCTTGTTGATATGGTGGTAAGGGGTTAAAGATTCTAGCAATGTGTGTTTATTATCTTTGCTTCTCTTGACTGATAAAGATACTAATAATGCTAATTGTAGACAGTGGTCTGCCTCTCTCAGCAGCTTGTAAAGTGGATGCAGCCTGGAGTGAATCTCCTCAAGCAGGCAGCCAGTCTGAGTGTAAACACAGACTAGTGTTATAGCTAGTTATATTCCAGCAATATTACAGCTCATTTAGTTACCTGTTACCACCTCAGATCAGCCTATTTCTCCTCATGTCTGCTGCATGCTGTGAGTGACACAGTGAAATCTATTTGTGAGCTGTGTGACAGAGAAACCAAGCAGCGCAGGGTGACCCAAACTACTATGAGCTGTGTGAGAAATGAATTTTTAAGCAGGGATAGCGAGAGAGAGACCTGGGTGAATGAATAAAGTGCCCCTAGCACTAGTGGTAATGTGTACACTAATATAGAGTATTAAAAAAAAAAAGTCGTTTCAATCGATGGTATTCCTTTAAGAATGCCATGGAAAGTTGATAAGGCAGTCACACATTACCTGACATCACTGAGTGAGGAAGAGCAATTTCGCCATGTTGCACAGTAGTCCAGCATGGCCGCCACTACACAAACAGCTGGTAACTTGCGGTGCGTTACACAGTTAGTTTGGTGTGTCAGTGTGAAGCAGTACTCTAATTACACTACCTGATTGATGTATACACATGCAAGATGTTTTAAAGCACGTTAGGCCTGCAATTTAGCATTCAATGTGATTTCTGCCCTTAAAACGCTGCTTTGCGTCACATCCAGATTTTTCCCCGGGACTTTTGGCATGTATCCCACTCCGCCATGCCCCCCTCCAGGTGTTAGACCCCTTGAAACATCTTTTCCATCACTTTTGTGGCCAGCATAATTTTTTCTATTTTTCAAAGTCTGCCTCCCCATTGAAGTCTATTGCGGTTCGCGAACTTTTCCGTGAACCGAACCTTCCGCGGAAGTTCGCGAACCGAAAATCGGAGGTTCGCGACATCTCTAAAAACAAACAGCAGCTCTAAGTGCAGACTGCTTTATTTCTACAAGAACATGGGTACCCCGGTATAAGTTTGCGCATGTGTGCTGGCCAACAGTAGGTTAAACGATAAAAGGATAAAAAAGATGCCGCCCATCTCCTGCCAATCAGTTTCGCAATCTTGTGCTCTTTTTATGTTTTTACTTGTTTGATACAGTCTTTTAGAAATAAAGTAGTCAGCACTTAAAGCTGTTTGTTTTTATGCTTATATCCTGGGATGCTACAGTATATCCATCTTGATTGGAGGACTGCAACATAACTGTTGGTTGGTTGATTTGACTCTCCTGGTTGCTAGTGCTACACATGCAACCTTATAATCTGGGTTGTATGTGGCTGGTAAGACTTTATTTCTTTTGATTGGTGATGGTGGGCATAAGATTTGTAAAATCCTACAGATTAAAGAGGAACTCCAATGAAAATCTTGTAATAAACGTGCTTAATTTTTACAATAATTATGTATAAATGATCTCTGTTTGCCCATTTTAAAATCTTTTCTCTCCCTCATTTACATTCTGACATGTACCACATGGCGACATCTTTACGGCTGGCAGGTGATGTCAGAGGAAGGAGATGCTGCTTGATTTTGTTGGCAGTTGGAAACAGCTGTTATTTCCCACAATGCAACAAGGCTCCCACTGTGTGATGTCAGGACCTCAGTGCTCTGTGGCGCTGACATAGCACTAAGGGAGGGGTTTCTCCACAATGTCAGCCATACAGAGCCCCCTGATGATCCGTTTGTGAAAAGGAATAGATTTCTCATGTAAAAGGGGGTATCAGCTGCTGATTAGGATGAAGTTCAATTCTTGGTTACGGTTTCTCTTTAAGCACATTAAAGCGTTAGTTGGACTGACACCCAATTATTGAGATCTGCAGTGTCTAGAACAGGATTGGGCAAACTTGGCCCTCCAGCTGTTAAGGAACTACAAGTCCCACGATGCATTGCAGGAGTCTTACAGCCACAGTCATGACTCATAAAGGCAAATGTGGGACTTGTAGTTTCTTAACAGCTGGAGGGCCAAGTTTGCCCATGCCTGGTCTAGAAGAAAAACAAACTGGCACGAGATACTGGACAAAGCCGTTGCTGGGTCACCGGATCACGTACGGTATTTCAAGAGACTCTGTAACGTCAAAAAGATCCCCTGGGGGGTACTCACCTCGGGTGGGGGAAGCCTCCGGATCCTAATGAGGCTTCCCACGCCGTCCTCTGTCCCACGGGGGTCTCGCTGCAGCCCTCCGAACAGCTGGCGACAGACCCGACTGTCAATTCAATATTTACCTTTGCTGGCTCCAGCGGGGGCGCTGTGGCTTCTTTCCGCTCCGAACTACACGGAAATACCCGATCTCATTCGGGTCCGCTCTACTGCGCAGGCGCAGGAAACTAGCGCCTGCGCAGTAGAGCAGATCCGACGGCGATCGGGTATTTCCGTGTAGTTCGGAGCCGACAGCCGTCAGAGCGCCTGCGCAAGAGCCGGGAAGGTAAATATTACGTCACGGCTGCACGTAGGGCTGCAGCGAGACCCCTGAGGGACGGAGGACGGCATGGGAAGCCTCATTAGGATCCGGAGGCTTCCCCCACCCGAGGTGAGTACCCCCCAGGGGATCTTTTTGACGTTACAGATCCTCTTTCAGACCCAATTGTGCACTCAGAGGCAATCAGAGCATATACTTGAGAAAAGACAGCTGGGGCACTAATCGTTGCAACAAGAAATACCTTTTAATCCACGGTGATAAGTCACATCAGGGTACACAGTGGGGGTGAGGGAGGCCTGACAGCTGTTTCGCTTTGCACTCATGATGTGACCTATCACCGTGGATTAAAAGGTATTTCTTGTTGCAACGATTAGTGCCCCAGCTGTCTTTTCTCAACTATTATTGAGATCTGCACTGATTGAGTTACAGGTTTACTGATTGCTGGATTGTGTACTGGTAAAGCTGTTGCCTTTGATGTAGCATTTGATCCCTTGACCAGGGTTCAAAACCTTGGTCAAGCCAGTACGTAAAGTACAGTAAAGAGTCCTTGGGCAAGGCTGCCTAATGATCCTGGTCGCCTTTGGAGTGCGCCCTAAGTAGCTGCAGCCCTGGCCCTTTAAATCAGCTGGGAGAAATGCACAACATCTTGTCCCAGGATATAGAACAAAATACAGTATAACACTAGAGCAGTAGCAAAAAGCAACTAAACATGTAACTAAATATTCCAAATCTACTTTACATTGGGAAACTATCCACAAACTGCTATTGGGCTGGTACATAACTCCTGCTAAATTAGCAAAATATTCCCCCGACATATCAGAGTCAGTGGCGTAGGAATCACCATAGCAGCTGCTATGGGGGCCCATAGCCAAAGAAGGCCTGGTCCTGGCTGCCCTTTTTTTTTTATTGCTTAATTTTATTATTTGTTCCCCAGATTATTATTATTATTATATATTTATAAAACATTGGCATCGTCTACAGCACTTTACAGAGTGCATAGTCATGTCACTGACTGTCCTTAGAGGAGCTCACAATCTAGCCCCTACCCTACCTCTGTGCACATCTCACACTTTGTATTTTATACAGTACTAGCTGATGACCTGGTGTTGCCCGGGTATGTATTGGCTGGTTTTGGCTCCGCCTACTTTTTCTAACCCTAGCACACAATTACTCAATGACCAAGTTTGTGAGCTTTGGGATCCTTCGCATCAATGATTTGTATTTTTCAAGTTAAATGAAACAAATCTGATTGGCTGTTTGTGGCCCACCCCTTTTTCAAAATTTGAACCCCAGCAACGCAATGACCAACTGTAGCAGGTTTGAGGCATCTGCTATCAACAGTGTAAAAATAGCAGCAATTTAAATATTCCCCTTGAAAATCAAGAGATACATTTTGATTGGCTATTATAGGCTCCACCCACTTCCCTGAATATTAATCTCAGTCACCCAGTGACCATCTGGGCAAAGTTTGAGAACCCTACCATAAAAAGTGTAAGAAGGGCTCCAGTTTTCCCTGTGAAATTAGTTTTGGCTCCACCCACTTTTTGTAACCTGGCCACACAGTCACTCAATGACCAAGTTTGTAAGGTTTGGGGTCCTTGGCATCAATCATTTGTATTTTCCCAGTTAAATAAAACAAATCTGATTGGCTGTTTGTGGCTTTGCCCCCTTTTCAGAATTTGAACCCCAGTGACCCAATGACCAACTGTACCAGGTTTGAGGCTTGTGCCATTAACAGTGCAAGAATGGCAGCAATTTTAATATTCCCCTTGAAAATCAGCAGGCAAATTTTTAATAGCTTTTTTTTAGGCTCCACCCACTTTTCTGAATATTAATCCCAGCCACCCAGTAACCAGCTATGCTATGTTTGAGAACCCTGCCATTAGCAGTGGAGAAGGGCTGCAGTTTACATTTTCCCAGGGAAATCTGGTTTTGACTCCACCCACTTTTTGTAACCTTGGCACACAGTCACTCAATGATCAAGTTTGTGAGCTTTTGGGTTCCTGGCATCAAAATTGTGTGAATGGAAGCAGTTTATCCAGCAAAGAAATCTAATTAGCTGTTTGTGGCTCCGCCCCCTTAGTGAATTTGAACCCCAGTCGCTTAATGACCGATTGTAGCAGGTTTTAGACCTTTGCCATTAACAGTGTAAGAATGGCAGCAGTTTCAATATTCCCCTTGAAAATGAAAATGGTGAATTTTGATTGGCTGCTGTAGGCTCCACCTACTTTCCTGAATATTAATCCAAGTCATATACTGACCAACTGTGTTAAGTTTGAGAACCAACCTTGCCAATAACATAATGGCTGAAATCAATCTAACAAATCTGATTGGCTGTTTGTGGCTCCACTGCCTTTAGTGAATTTGGACCCCAGTCACCCAATATATCAGGTTTGAGGCCTCTGCCGTAACAGTGTAAGAATATTAGCAATGTCAATATTCCCCTTGAAAATCAGTAGGTGAATTTTGATTGGCTGTTGTAGGCTCCACCCACATTTCTAAATATTAATCCCAGTCACCCAGTGGCCAACTGTGTCAAGTTTGGGAACCCTGCCAAAAAATTTAGTTGGTGGCACGGCCCACTTTTTCTAACCTTGATCCATTGAAAAAGGCGCCTGAGCTGCCTGTATGAAAAGGGCGCCTCCATAGACATCAATGTTATTTCTGCAAATATCGGCTACAAGGTGGTGAAAAAGGGCGCCCGAGTTTTTATATAGGCTACAAGTGGGTGCCCCTTGTTAACCCATATTTTATTTGGCTACTTTCGGCTACAGTAGGTTGCCCCTTTGTAGCCCATATATTTTTCAGCTACAGTAGGGCACCTCTTTGTAGCCCATATTTTTTATTCGGCTACAAAGTTTTCAGCTACAGTAGGGTCGCCCTTTGTAGCCCATATTTTTTATTCGGCTACAAGGTTTTCGGCTACAAGGTTTTTTATTCTGCTACAAAAGGGCACCCCTTTGTAGCCCATATTTTTTATTCAGCTACAAGATTACCAGGGGAGTCTTTGGGTTAGGCACCACCTGGGGGGTCTTAGGGTTAGGCACCACCATGGGGGTTAGGGTTAGGGGAGGGTTCTGTGTGAAAGTAGGGAGAAGTTAGATCATAGTAATCACCAGGGGCTGTCTTATGGTTAGGCACCACCAGGGAGGGGTTAGGCACCAACAGGGAGGGGTTAGGGTTAGGCACCACCGGGGAGGTTAGGGTCAGGCACCATCAGGGGAGGTTCTGTGTGAGAGTAGGGATAAGTTAGGTCATAATAATCACTTTTCTCAGCTATATCTAGAGCCTTTTTATAGCCCACAAATTTTGCCTATAACAGCATCCTTTTTATAAACTAAAACTAGCCTTTTCGGCTACACCAGGAGCCCTTTGTAGCCGGATTTGGCATATATGGGCTACACCAGGCACCCTCTGCAGCTGAATTTGGCATATGAGCTACACCGGGCGCCCTTTGTAACCGAATTTGGCATATATGGGCTACAACAGGCGCCCTTTGTAGCCAAATTTGGCATATATGGGCTACACCAGGCGCCCTTTGTAGCCGAATTTGACATATATGGGCTACACCAGATGCCCTTTGTAGCCGAATTTGGCATATATGGGCTACACCAGGCGCCCTTTGTAGCCGAATTTGGCATATATGGGCTACACCAGGCGCCCTTTGTAGCCGAATTTGGAATATATGGGCTACACCAGGCGCCCTTTGTAGCCGAAGTTGGTATATGGGCTACACCAGACGCCCTTTTTGTAGCCAAATTTGGCATATATGGGCTACACCAGGCGCCCTTTTTTCCAGGCCCCCTTTTCAAATAGACGCATTTGATACAGTCACTCAATGACCAAGTTTATGAGCTTTAGGGTCCTTGGTATCAATAATTTGCATATTCCCATTGAAATTAAACAAATCTGATTGGCTGTTTATGGCTCCATCCCTTTCTGAATTTGAACTCCAGTCACCCAGTGACCAACTGTACCAGGTTTGAGGCATCTGCTATTAACAGTGTAAGAATGGCAGCAATTCTAATATTCCCCTTGAAAATCAACAGGTGAATTTTTATTGGCTGTTGTAGGCTCTACCCATTTTCCTGAATACTAATCCCAGTCACCCAGTGACCGACTGTGCAAAGTTTGAGAACCTTGCCATTAACCGTGTAAGAATGGCTGCAGCGTATATTTTCAGGCCAGGGTTCCAACCTGTCATGTGCACTAATGTTTGTGTGTTTTTAAACAGTACAGTTCTAAGAGTCAACTGTGCCTGTCAGAAGTACAGCAGAGGCTGAGGAAACACCTTCTGGAAGGGCCATTAACATGACTCTGCAGTAAGACGGATATGGAGGCTGTCATACTTATTCCCTTATATACAATGCCTATTGTCTGGCGGAGCTGGGAAAAAAGGGCGCATGCCGCTAGTGGACAAAAAGGGCGCCGCCATTCACTCCCATAATAAATAGAGTTTAATGGGCGCCGAGTAGGAAAAAAGGGCGCCGGAGCTAAATAAAGTTTATAAACGGCGCCAGGAGCTAAATAAAGTTTACAAACGGCGCCCGGCGATGTTTAATGATTTATAACTGAACTTGTGGTGATTTACGTTTATAAAATGCACCCGTGCCGAATAACGTTTATGAAAATACTAAACATATTTATCTTATTTAAATAATTAAAACATTATTTAAAGTTTTATCCCTTACTGTTTGTAAAACATTATTATTCACAAAATAAAGCGATCAGTACGTAACATAAATTGCAAAATATGTTTGTAAAACATTATTATTCACAAAATAAAGCGATCAGTACGTAACATAAATTGCAAAATATTTTTTGAATCCACAATTAGTAAAACATTATTATCCACATAATAAAGGGGGGTCTTAGGTTTAGGCACCAACAGGGGGGTCTTAGGTTTAGGCACCAAGAGGGGGGTCTAGGGGTTAGGGGTAGGTACAGGGAGGGTTACTTAGGCACCAACAGGGGGGTCTTAGGTTTAGGCACCAACAGGGGGGTCTTAGGTTTAGGCATTAACAGGGGGGTCTTAGGTTTAGGCACCAACAGGGGGGTCTTAGGTTTAGGCACCAAGAGGGGGGTCTAGGGGTTAGGGGTAGGTACAGGGAGGGTTACTTAGGCACCAACAGGGGGGGGTCTTAGGTTTAGGCACCAACAGGGGGGTCTTAGGTTTAGGCACCAACAGGGGGGTCTTAGGTTTAGGCACCAACAGGGGGGTCTTAGGTTTAGGCACCAATAGGGGGGTCTTAGGTTTAGGCACCAACAGGGGAGTCTAGGGGTTAGGGATAGGTACAGGTAGGGTTCTATGTAAGAGTAGGCTTAGGTATAGTTTTAGTAAAATTTTAGTAATAATTACTAATGTATTACAACACTTATTACGAACGTAGTTATATTTATATCATCTTTATAAACAATATTTTCAGATTTTATTATAAGAACAAACCATAAATGACGGTTATTCACAATAATATACAATTATAACAATTAAACATATATTATTGGTTTTTTTATAAACGTAATTATAAGTTTAACTTTTGAAACAGGGAAGATTAACGTTTTCACAATTTCCGATTTCATAAACATTATTTAATGATTTATAATTTTGTTAAACATTATTTGTAAACGAAATATAGCACACTATATTTATAAACCCTATTAATGATTAATTATTATTTAGAGTTTACACCCCGCGCCCTTTTTGTCCAGGCGCCCTTTTTGTACGTACGCTGTCTGGCTGTCCAGCTGATCCTCTGTCTCGGGCACTGACAACTAGAACTGAGAGAACAGTATGCAGATCAGGAGATTTGACTAAAGTCTAACAACAGTAACCACATGTTTGTTCAAAGTGTGAGATTTAGACACCACAGAACCTAGAAAGATCAGCAGGACTGCGAGCACTGGGCTTTGGCCACAATTCACTAAGATAAGATCATGCTGGTGGGAAGAAGGCAAGTGAAAACTTATCACCACACATTGATCAGGGTGTCTGTGTGTGTATATGCAGAGCCGAATTTACCATAAGGCATTGTAGGCTTGTGCCTACAGGTAGAAACACTGCAATTGCACAGGATATCAACCAGAAGCTATAAATTATATATAGCGCTCGTCTCACCTAATACATTACTCATACCAGAACCAACCATTAAAAAGGGAGCACAGAGCTAATATAAACTTATTTATTGAAACACTTTAAGTTGCAAAAAGACACAGACTGACAAACCTAAAAAACACCCCTTAAAACCAAAATGATCAATAGGACTTGTTGTAAGCATGTGTCCCTAAATAGGAGTGCACTTCCTATATATCTAGGATTTTTCAAACATGCATGCAAATTATCTTCGGGCCCAGCTTGATCAAAACAACATGACATCCAATGCAAGGTTAGGATCCGTGTGATCTTCAGTACTGGCCCCCGTGTGCAGCTGTGCACGCCTCTAAACTTTTACACAACCATTACTGACACATAGCAATTTGCATGTCAAACCTCGACCGGCTGCTCCGTATATCTGTACTTTACTTTGCCAGACTTGGTCACTCACGTGTACCCTCCAAGACGGACTGGGGCTCACCACTCGTTTCCTCACTACACAGACAACCTGGTGTGGCGTGGGAGTTCCTCCATCCGTGAGCCAAGAGGTAGTGGGCATTGATTATCGTTTCTCCGGCTGTTGATGGTGATCGTCAGACGCCAGGAGGAAGGTTGCGGAGGCACAGGGGCACAGTACCACGCCTACCAAGCAGCGGACGTCACGTATCACGTGACGCGTTTCATCCACTTAGGATTTCTTCAGACATGCTACGTCTTAAAGGGCGCTCCTTTTTATACCCATACAGGGAATTCATTCAATATTTAAAAGAACAGTCTGTCGCTGCGTGCATATGCAGCCTTATAAACACAGTCCAGAGTCAGGAGATGCATAAGCGGGCAGTGTTCTTTCCGTTACAGAAAGACTTTTATATTTAGGTCCTTGTTTAAACCAAAAGGCATTAAACTTCCACATTTATAAATAAATTCAGATTCCTTTTTCCTCAATTCAGTATCAAAATCTCGAGGTCGAGGTTTGACATGCAAATTGCTATGTGTCAGTAATGGTTGTGTAAAAGTTTAGAGGCGTGCACAGCTGCACACGGGGGCCAGTACTGAAGATCACACGGATCCTAACCTTGCATTGGATGTCATGTTGTTTTGATCAAGCTGGGCCCGAAGATAATTTGCATGCATGTTTGAAAAATCCTAGATATATAGGAAGTGCACTCCTATTTAGGGACACATGCTTACAACAAGTCCTATTGATCATTTTGGTTTTAAGGGGGGGTTTTTAGGTTTGTCAGTCTGTGTCTTTTTGCAACTTAAAGTGTTTCAATAAATAAGTTTATATTAGCTCTGTGCTCCCTTTTTAATGGTTGGTTCTTGTGCCAACAGGTGCCTGATGATGAAAGGCGGCTCATTCCCCTCCCCAAGCGGAGCAGTGCTTTTCAGCGCTGCTAGATTTGGGCGCAGCCGGCGCCTCCATAGACTACAATAGGAATCACTCCTATTGCAGCGCTCAGTGAGTAACGTCGGCTCCGTCAGAAGACGGAGCCGAAGTTGCTTAAAAACAAAATAATTCGGCCTCCAGCAATCGCTGGAAGCCGAATTATTTAATTCCCCCCTATCCATGTCGGCCTGGAGGGGGAATAGTAATTAAATCGGCCCGGACTTGTGCAGAAGCAGGATCAGCCATATACCGCTGTATCCTGCGCCCAAGTCTACCGGCGCCGATGTCAAATGTACTCTCCCCAAGGGCCTCTCTCCTTCTTTACCTGTGCACAATCCTGAGTGGAGTGTAAATGAGAGGTTATTCAACTGGGTCCCGGCATTCCACTGACCATATCTCCCTTCAGTTGGGGACATCTCTAGCTACTTAATATTGAGATTACTTCTGGCTACCTAATACTAAGGGGCACCTGTAACTACCTATGACAGGCAAGGGAACTAAGTGAGAAGTGACTAGCTGGGACTGCCAGCACGCTTGTTGTGGTGTGGTTTGGCAGGAGTTTGTAGTTTCATGGAGGCCTAAGTCTAGGGTGCCAGAACATCTGTACCTATAAGCTCCTGTGATGTAAATCCAGGCCTGTGTATATGTGTGGCTGTGTATATATATATGCTTGGTGTGTCTCTCTGTCTCTCCCTCCCTCTGTGTGCCTGCTGTGTATATTTCTCTCTATACAGAGTTTCCTTCTGCATAAACTAGTAAAAAAATAAAGCAGACAAGTTAGAATGCTTCACTTTACATTGCAGTCTGTAGTAACACTCCATTTAACCTCCTTGGCGGTAATCCCGAACTGAGTTCAGGCTAAGCCGCCGCAGAGGATTTCTCAGGCCCTAGTGGGCCGATTTGCATAATTTATTTTTTGTTACACGCAGCTAGCACTTTTCTAGCTGCGTGTACTGCCCGATAGCTGCCGCTCCGCGCCGATTCGCCGCTACCCGCCGCGCCGCCCTCCCCCCCAGACCCCTTGCGCAGCCTGGCCAATCACCGCCAGGCTACGCTAAGGGGTGGATCGGGACTCCCCCAGATGCCATGACGTGGATGATGTCGATGACGTCATCCCGATCATTGCCATGGTGACGGGGGAAGCCAAACAGGAAATCCCGTTCTAAACGGGATTTCCTGTTTGCTCTGATCGCCGGAGGTGATCGGAAGGGGTGAGGGGATGCCACTGCACAGTAGCTATCATGTAGCTAGCGCTAGGCTAGCTACATGATTTTAAAAAAATAAATAAATAAAAAAGTGCTGCGTCGCCCACCTGGCAATCTTATTGTAACGACAGGGGGGTTAATGACTTCTCAGGCCAGGTGATAACTCCTCACACACTTTACACTTGCATTCCTCTCTGCGAATTAACATCCTGTCTTTGGGCCAGTGCACACCAGAAAGCGATAGCATAATCACAAACACTCAACGCTTTTTGAAGTTATTTTTCAGAGTGATTCTAGGCATGTGCCTAACGATTTTTGAATCATGCCTATCAAATTTTGAAGCGTTCTGGTGTAGCGTTTTTTTATTTTTTGTTATAGTAGAGCTGTAACTGAACAGCTTCTGTAACAAAAACACTTGAAAAAGTGCTCTGATCTAGCGCTTTTCAGAGCGATTTTCCACTTTCCTATACTTAACATTGAGGCTGAATCGCTTCAGAGATCAGCAGAAATGCTGCAGGACCCGCGTTTGCATTTGGGAGAAAATCACATTGCTCTGGTGTGATCCATCCCACTCAAATACATTAGCCAAGTGCTTTTAAAAGCGATAGTGTTTTTAAAAGTGCTCAGAAGCGCTTTTGGGGCTTGATTCACTAAAAAGTGCTAACTGTTAGCACGCCCGTGCTAAGCAGTTAGCACACGAGGTGCCATGAGCGAATTTTTACGCGTGCAAAGTTTCGCACCCACGTGCTAACTAAAGTTTGCGCGCAATAACGCCGACTTTTGCGTGCGATCACGTGCAAAAGTCAGCGTTATCGCGGACAACCGTTAGTTAGCTCGTGGGCGTGAAACTTTGCGTGCGTAAAGATGCTAACAGTTACCACTTATTAGTGAATCAAGCCTTTGGTGTGCAGCAGCCCTTTAACTTTATAATTCTGTCTTTATTTTAAGGAGTGCATCCTTAACTTTAGAAATTACTCTTTAACTTAACCACTTTGTCCTCCTTGACGTAGTTCTATGTCAAGGAGGACATGTGCGCTCCCGTGACTGATCGCCCGCATGCACGCGCGCTCCCGGCGGCGGATCATTAGCCCAGGAATCAATGAATCGGGCCATGGTGCCCAATCACTGATTCCTCTCCCCCTGCAGAAAAAGCGACAGCTTCTCTCGGAAGCTTCGCTTTTTCTGCCTTGTATGTCCCTCTAAGCGTACATTGCACGCTTAGAGTGACGTTATGTAAACAAACTCAAAGTTGCCATTTTGTGGCCAAAAAGTAAAACTACATCTAAATGGAAAAAAAATAAAAATACACATATATTTACCCCAAACAAATACTATTTACATCCCGCCCTCCCAAAAATACCCATATAAAATGTTTAATAATAATTTTAAAAAAACATTACAATAAAAAAAAGACACATAAATATTTACCTAAGGGTCTAAACCTTTTAAATATCTATGTAAAGATAAAATATTTCTATTTTTTTTTTTTTTATAAGCTTGTAAATAGTGATGGATGCAAAACGGAAAAAAAATGCTCTTTTATTTCAAATAAAATATTGTCGCGATACATTGTGATAGGGACATAATTTAAACGGTGAACTAACCGGGACAAATGGGCAAATACAATACGTGGGTTTTAATTATGGAGGCATGTATTATTTTAAAACTATAATGCCCGAAAACTGAGAAATAATGAATTTTTTTCCTTATTCTTCCTGTTAAAATGTATTTACAGTAAGGTAGCTCTTAGCAAAATGCACCACCCAAAGAAAGCCTTATTGGTGGCGGAAAAAACGAGATATAGATCAGTTCATTGTGATAAGTAGTGATAAAGTTATAGGCTAATGAATGGGAGGTGAACATTGCTCGGATGCATAAAGTAAAAACGACAGAGGGCTGAAGTGGTTAAAGACAGAATCCTTATTTTAAGGTTTGCCTGAGCTAAATTGTTTAGTGAATACTACATGCTTTATCAGCATGGTCATAACAATAAAAACAGCACAGAATCATTATTTAAGACAGGAAATGAGCTTAGTGAATCGTGGCCATTGTTTAAAAGAAAATAAATATGGCAGCTTCCCCTCACCCGACAGTCCCTGTGAAAATGACATAACTTGAGTAAAACCATAATTTGCGGCATTATGAGATTTTTATTAAAGGAATTCTGGATGCTGGGCGTGGCAGACAGAGGGATTTGGCAGCCATGACAGTGAAGGCAAGTGATTGGTTGATTCAGCTCCCGAACATCCACCCCGGTCATATCTCCATCACTGCCGACTATGCCACTAAAAACACAGTTTGGGGTTGGTAGAGGGCACTGAGGGCTCCGAGATCACCCCAAACACCTGCACTTCACACAGCTGGAGGTATTGCTGTTTCCCGGTAATGACGACGTTCACATATTGGCCAACCATATCGTTACACTGGAAGGTCAGAGCGCCATTGTTCTGTATGGAGGAGATCACTGCGCAGCTGTGAAATAGAAAGAAAAATAACATAAGTGACAAGTCATTAGACTTATGTGTGATACATTTAAAGAGACACTAAGTGTCTTTTTTTACCTTATTTTATTATTCAGCCAGCTTCAGCAGTAAATTCCAAGCGGATTTGCCGCATTCCCACACCAAAATGAGTTATCTTTGCCTAAGAAACAGCCCAGAAAAGTTCCAGGGCTCGCAGATCTTCCTTCCTGGTAGAGGCAGAGCTGTGCGCAGTAGCTCTGCCTCCCCTCCAGTCAATCTCCGCCTCTCCCTGCCTCTCTCAGTCTTCTTTCACTGAGAGGGGTGGGGAGAGGCGGAGATAGGTGGAGAATGACTGGAGAGGAGGCAGAGCTACTGCGCACAGCTCTGTTTCCCTCGGCAGCAAATTCTATGACTTGCAAAGTCGTAGAACTTTGCTGTCCAATTTCAGGGGCATAAATCACTCGTTCTGCCGCGGGAATGCAGCGAATCCGCTTGGAATTTACTGCTCAAGCTGGCTGAATAATAAAATAAGGAAAAAAAATGACACTTCAGCGTCTCTTTAAGTTCTTCAGAAACTTCCTAGCAATATGGATACTGCCATTTTTATCCAGTTTAGGGCAGAATATCTGACTGGCATGGTGTGCTGCTGGTTGCGCAACTTCTAAATTAAGATTAGAGACGTACCTAGAAATCATGGAGCCCCATAGCAAAGTATTAATTATCCCCCTCCAACTGCCCCCTCCCTGCAAAAAAAATAAATCATAAGGTATCTCTGTGCCTCAGGTAGCCTCCGCAGTATGCAGCTATAGATACCCCCCAGTATTAGGTCACCTCCACTATGGGTAGACATAGTATAAGTAGCTAGAGGTGCTTTAAGTATAGAGAGCTAGATTAGCCCATCTAAAGTATTGGTAGCCAGATTAGACTCCCTAAAGTAGAAGTAGCCAGATCAGCCATCTTCTAAGTATGGGTAGCCAGGTCAGCCCCCCTAAATTATAGGTAGTCAGATCAACAGCCCCCCTCCCCAAGTAAAGGTAGCCAGATTACTCCCTACAGTGTATGTAGTCAGATTACCCCCTAAAGTATAGGTAGTCATATTACCCCCCCCCCCCCCCCCCAAGTATAGGTAGCTAGACTAGCCCAATTCTTAAGGTAGCTACATCAGCCCAGTTTTAGGATAGGTAGCCTGACCAGGCTCACTAAAGTATAGGTAGCCAGATTAGCCCTCTACCCCCCTCAAAGTTCAGTTAGCTAGATTATCCCTTCAACCTCCAAAGTATAGGTATCCCTATCCCATATATGCATAGTATCATGTATCAGCACCTGATCACTGGAGGGAAGCAACAATCTTTTCCAGGCTCCACCGATGATATACTTTCCTCCTAGCATCACAGTCTCTATGATTACAGTCCTCTCTGCCGCCACACAACCCACATGACGATAAAGGGCACTGTAGTCATGGATATGAGGACAGGCAGACACTTACCTTTAACCTCCCTAGCGTTCTGGACGAGCTAGGCTGCACGAGCTAGGCTGCACGCTGGAGGCTACCGCTCAGGTCCTGCTGGGCCGATTTTAATAATTTTTTTTTAAAACACGCAGCAAGCACTTTGCTTGCTGCGTGTCCTACCCGATCGCCGCTGCTCACCGCCGATCCGCCGCTACCCGACGCGAAAGAGGGCCCCCCCGCAGACCCCGTGCGCAGCCTGGCCACTCGCCACCAGGCTGCGCTTTGGGGTGGATCGGAAATCCCTGTGACATCACGACGTTGATGACGTCACCCCGCTCGTTGCCATGGCGACGGGGGAAGCCCTCAAGGAAATCCCGTCCAGAACGGGATTTCCTGAC
>NC_090649.1:39314406-39462285 GCF_040937935.1 Hyperolius riggenbachi
ATAGAGTGGGATGTGGCTAATCACTCCCGATGCCCGAGCATGACCAATCACAATGCTACTATGAAGCCCTGCCGACCAACTGAAGCCACTTCGTCATCCGCCGGCCATCGTCCCTCCACCACCCTCCATAGCAACAGAACACATCGCTAGCCTCCAGGCTAGGGAACGGATGTGCCTGTACAGCATGTTCCGCAAATTGTCGCCCGAGGCATCGTTTCCTGATCCCAACAAGCAACAATTAGCGTATGCGTCTACTTAGCTTTACCGATCCGTCTGCCGATTGGTCATTGATCTTTCTTTTCCCAAAGACTTTAATCTCACATGTGTATGCAGCTTAAAGGTATTGGAGGCAGAGGATCAGCAGGACAGCCAGGCAATGTGCATTGTTTGAAAGGAAATAAATATAACAGCCTCGATATCCCTCTCACGTTAAAGCGGAATGAAACCCAGCATTTCTTCTTTGCTCTAATAGATTATTTACAGCAGATTATATAGAACTATCATTTTTTTTTTATTAGAACAGCATTCAAGGGGTTACACACAGGACTTAGAAGCTTCCCTGCCAGCAAAGCTGGACGCATCCGAACTGGAGATAATGTTATCTTGTATTTAATTGTATCAAGTGAGGAATGTAGATAAACACTTCTCTGGCACTGCAGGCTCTGCTGAACAAAGTCAGACAATCAGAAAGCATTTCTGCTTACGTTAGAACATGAATAAAGTGGAATACTAATACTTATGCACAAAAGCAAATATGATAACCGTATGGGATATAAAAAATAGGAAACCGTGTTTTTATTGAATATTATGTCAGGGTTTTATACCGCTTTATAGAGGAACTGTAGTGAAAATAACATAATGAATACATCTGCTTATTGTTTACAGTATTCATGTATAGATGATTTAGTCAGTGTTTGCACATTGTACAATCTTTCCTCTCCCCGATTTACATTCTGACATTTATCACATGGTGATTACATCTTTAGTTCTGCCATCTGTACGGAATGCCCAATGCTCCTGGCCTCATACTCACCCAAATGGTTCACCCTACAAATACTTTTGACAATTTTCAAGGTAAAAATAACTAACTTTTGCGTTTTTTGCGAATTTTCGCATCAAACAGAAAAATTAGTTTCCTTTAAAAATACAATGGGCTTGATTAACAAAGAGATTTCCTGCGAAAAATATTACGCGCGCTATAATGGTAGTACGACCGGGATAAGAGTTATCATGGTCGTACTAGCGTTATAGCGCGCACGTTTTTCACACAAAATCGCTGCTGTGTTCGCGCGAAAACGCTATTTTTTGTGTGAAAACGGCCACGATTTTACGCACAAATTCACGTTTGCGCACGCAAAACACTTGCGCGACTGGGATAAGAGTTATCACGGCTTTGCGAATCAAGCCCCGTGTATTTTTGAAAATATTTTCGCAAAATTTCAAATAGCGTTTTCAAGGCAAAAATTTGCATGCAACACTGGAAGTTACCTCTAATCAATTGACACAAAGCCCTAAACCGGGCCGACCACAATCACTGGGACAGCTGTGCAGCACCATCTGTCACATCCATTCTTTCTGTGGAACCCTTGCAAATAGCATTGTGGTATTAATCGCACTGAGGTGAATCCTCACAACATTAAAACCACCAGATTAACGTCCAGACGTCTACCTTACCCTTGCCAGGCTGCTGCAATGACATTGACCCGCAAAACCCAATACCGAAACAACTTAAAGGTGGCCATACACTGGTCGATTTGCCATCAGATTCAACCAACAGATAGATCCCTCTCTGATCGAATCTGATCAGAGAGGGATCATATGGCCTCCTTTACTGCAAACAGATTGTGAATCGATTTCAGCCTGAAACCGATCACAATCTGTGGTGGTGCTGCCGCCGCCGCCTGCCCGCCCCCTGCTTACATTACCTGCTCCGGTCGGCGCTAGTCCCCTGGTCTCTGCTATCTTCTTCTCCGCTCCGGGCTCCGGCTACTGAACTTCCTGTCCAGGGGAAGTTTAAACAGTAGAGGGCGCTCTACTGTTTAAACTTCCTGGCGGGACAGGAAGTTCTGTATAGCAGGAACGGCCCGGAGCGGAGAAGAAGACAGCAGAGACCAGGGGACTCGCGCCGGCCGGAGCAGGTAAAGTATACCGCTGTATTGCGTTGGTCGTCGGGCATTCGAACGCCGCTAACGACGCACTCCCAACCCCCGGCGATCGAGAAAAATCTTCCACACGGATGGGTCGACGGGAATCGATGGGAACGATCGATTTCGGACTGAAATCGATCGTTCTGTCAGTGGTGTGCGCGGCGATTTCACAGCCGTTTCGAAACGGCTGTATATCGGCAGGAAAATCGTTAGGTGTATGGGCCCTAACCTCCCTGGCGGTAAGCCCGAGCTGAGCTCGGGCTATGCCGCGCAGGGGGAGATCTCAGCCCCTGGTGGGGCGATTTTTATCCTGTAAAGTGCTGTACTCGCAGCTAGCACTTTGCTAGCCGCGCGCACAGCTTGATCGCCGCCGCTCTGCGGCAATCGCCCGCACGCAGCGGCGCAAGAGGGCCCCCCCCCCCGCCAGAGCCCTGCGCTGCCTGGACCAATGAGTTCCGGGCAGCGCTATGGGCTGGATCGGTGACATCTGACGTCAGGACGTCAGCTGACGTCCATGACGTCATTCCGATCGTCGCCATGGCGACAGGAGAAGCCACACAGGGGAGCGCGTTATATACGCGTTCCCCTGTTTGCTATTGTTGCCGGCGACGATCGAACTAGAGGGACACCTGCGCCCTCTAGTGGAGTTTCATGTAGCTACCACTCTGGTAGCTTTACATGAAACATAAATTTTTTTTTTTTTTTTAAATTGGATTTCTGCAATTTTTGCAGAAAAAATTAACCGCCAAGGAGGTTAAGGACAACTGAAGTGAGAGGGATATGGAGACTGCCTTATTTATTTTATTTACCTGCCAGATAGATAAATTCCAACATGTTGGAAATTATCCACCTAACCATCTATCTGCCGAGCAATTAGGCATTGTTCTACTCAGCAGGAGATAATCAGAAGACAATGCACCAGAGATAATGACCAGTCTCTACCAGTACTTTACAGAAAATAATCTAATTATGCATTCTATAGCCTCACCTACACGCGTAGATGAGGCTCCGATCCGCCGGATCGCTTCTTCCGCATCCCCGCACGTACCCGCCGCGTCCCTGCTCGCCCGCGTCGGATTCGATTCCCCGCATCAGCGGCTCAATTGATAAGGAACATCGGAGCCTCATCTACGCGTGTAGATGAGGCATAACAGAAAATCTAACAGAAACATCTAACAGAAGAATCTAACAAAAAATTGTATGGTGTATTCCCAGCATTACTCCCCTACAACCCAACCCACTTGCCCTCTTCCTTAACTAATGGCTCCACCCCCCAAAACTTCCAACCAATCCCTAGGGCGCTGCATCACATAATTTGTCACCCAGGAGTGCACATATAACTTTTCTACCCATGTGCACATTTGCTTTGGCATTTTTGTCCTTGTAAAGGTGGCCCGACACGATACAATAAAATTATCCGATTTTACGGCAATTCGATAAAAACAATCGGATCGCCCCAAAAAATCGAAAGCTTTTTTTTCATTCAAAAATCCAATCGGATTTCCCGTTTTCTTTGATTTTTATCGATTCGGAATGCCAGATATTTTCTTCCATCTTTCTAAATATTGTATGGTGTGTGTTAGATTGTCAATGTATTAATATACACACCCTAGCAATTTTGTCAGCGTTTCCAATCATTTTTATCATAACTGGGAAAAATTTAACATATGCGTGTGGTACATTGGTCATATTTTTGAAATGTTACAATCAGTCAGAAAAATTGATTGCAATTCTTAAATTGAACAGATATTTAAAAAATTGTATGGTGTGTGGCCACCTTAAAAGAGACATGCCATTGTCTCAAAACATTGGATTGTTTTACAATGGTACAATAAAGACAATACATCTCTAATTGGAGTGCCGACCATTCATTTTACTAATCTATTGATTGTGTCCAGTTACCACGGGTCTGAGTACCAAGGTACTTATGGGCTATGCCCTATGTTGTGCACTCCTCTCCCCACCTTAACTTGACTAGCGTGGTCATGGAGATGGGGATGCCTGGAGAAAGTAGTTTGTTGATGAGTTCTCTTCTCCACACAACCTCAAGCGGCCCCCACAGAGGACCTCCATATTACCACTAGCCATAAAACCAGACCCACCTTGGCTACGGGCACCATAAAAGCCACTATGGCTGCTACTGTGATCCCTACACCACTGTGCTTGCATAGGCTGGCTCTGTTTTGGTACTGTGTGGAGTCCATACCCGGATGGGCTGGCTCTGTTTTGGTAGTGTGCCGAGTTCATGCCTGGAAGGGTCAGAGCTGTTTTGGTAGTGTTCGGAGTCCATGCCTGGAAAAGTCAGAGCTGTTTTGGTAGGTAGTGTGCGGAGTCCATGCCTGGACGAGTCAGAGCTGTTTTGGTAGTGTGTGGTGTCCATGCCTGGACAGGCTGACTGTTTTGGTAGTGTGTGGAGTCCATGCCTGAACAGGCTGACTCTTTTTATGGTAGTGTGTGGAGTCCATGCCTGGAAGGGTCAGAGCTGTTTTGATTGTGTGCGGTGTCCATGTCTGGATGGGCTGGCTTTGTTTTGGTAGTATGTGGAGTCCATGCCTGGATGGGTCAGAGCTGTTTTGGTAGTGTGTAGAGTCCAAGTCTGGGTGGGCTGACTCTGTTTTGGTAGTGTGCAGAGTCCGAGCCCGGATGGCTCAGAGCTGTTTTGGCAGTGTGCAGAGTCCATGCCTGGAAGGGTCAGGGCTGTTCTGATTGTGTGCGGAGTCCATGCCTCAGCTTTGGTAGGGCAAGTGAGGACCTGGCCTTGTTGTGTGGCGCAGCGGCAGACAGTATAGGTAGTAATGGAAATAGGCTGGCTGCACTATACAGTAAGTCAAGTCACAATACAAAATGGCTGCATTCGTTGATGGCCGGTTAATTGTATCTCCGAGGGACGCCACTTGGAATCTATTATGAAGGACAGCTCAGAACAATAGCTGCATTCAGTGCTGTAACTATGGCGATGACGGTATAATGTCTGGAGAAGGAACTTCACACAATGGACAGGAAGTCAACGCACAAGCCAAGTATGCTAATGAATTTCGGCTGAACCCTTTGATTCCAGCGTTGTTTAAAAACAGGACAATGATAATTCACTGAGGGTTTTCTCCTGCCAGATATCAAATAGGAAAATCTATTTTATTTGCTCAGATCAAAAAGCAAAGGAGATAAGTGAGCAACAGAAAAGCACCGCCATAGCACTAAAGCAAACCTGAAGTGATAATAAACTTACAAGAAAAATAATTGCATTCATAGAACTAGTCCTACATAGAACTTTCCAAGAGAACCACATTCTCAATTTTGGTTGTAAGGGTTGAAAATCTAGGTTTGGAGTTTGGATCAGAAAGTCACGCTGACATTAGAGCTGTTTAGCTTCCACACAGAGAAACGATTGAACTATTTATTACTATCCTGCTAACGTACACTCACTGGCCACCTTTTAAAGGGAACCGAGCACCACATTTGTTTCCCCGTTTCCAATAGCTATAGGAGCTGCCATCCCCCTTCCCCTTCTAGCTTTATAAATCAATAATAATAATAGCTGCCCATTATTTATCCAGGGGAAGGTGTGACGATAGCATCTGTAACTACTGTAAACTCTTTGAAGCACAGTGTTCAGTCTTACCACCTCCCACTGATCAAAAGCTTTTTGTTTGCTCTCTGCTAACGTGTGCAATAAAATAATTATGAAAGCTGTGAGCTGTTGGTCATTTCAGATGCAGCCTTTGTGGTATGCGCTGGCCCTCTCCTCGCTGTCCATTAAAATGTAAGTTACACATTTTTGTTTAGCTGCTCCCAAGGTTATACATATGTTGTTTTTAAGGTTGTTTTAGGTTTGGCCACTTTCCCGGAGGTCTGCCTCACCGTGGCGCAAGTGTCCAGTATATTATACTTTGCATGCAAACTATAGTGGAAGCTAAACTTCCTCCATAGTGTAATAAATGTAGCATTTGGTTTGGACGCAGGGCATGCATTTTCAGCCTAATAGAGGTGGTGCATGCCTGAGCGATTAACCAGTCAATTGCAGCATGTTTTTAGGGATGCGCAACCTCCCCCTTTTTCATAATTTTGTTAGTATGTAACTACCAGGTTAGCTGCTCCCAGCCTGTATTCCCGAGTTTCCCGTTTGCATGGTAAGTAATAGTAGTTATGCATATGATTTGCATCTGAATTGAATGCGAAGTGTGCAGATAGCTTATTGTAGGTGCTACACATGTGAGCTGTTGGTCATTTCAGATGCAGCCTTTGTGGTATGCGCTGGCCCTCTCCTTGCTGTCCAATAAACTAATTACATCAGTCCTTATCTGCCTGAAACTTCTGTGGTCTGGCAGGCCTCAAACATCGAAGGTAGTAGACTTATAAAACCCTCTTAACTTTAACCACTTTCCCCCAAGCCATACGGATTTCTCCGTCCCTTTTCCCATCCCTTCTCCCCAAGGGACGGAGAAATCCGTACTTCCCGCGCTCCAGGTCGCTGCCGGTGCTTCCGCTCGCTCATGCGCGCACTCCCGCTCGCATGCACGCTGCCCCCCGCTCGCCCGGAGATCAATGAACGGGAAAATCCATTCCCGTTCGTTGATCTAAGCCACGCAATAAGAAGCGGGGATCATTGTGAAGAAAAAAAAAAAGTTCCCAGCCTCATAGTACTTCCTGCAAGCATCCTTCCGGACGCTTGCAGGTCGCATAAACAAAATGTTACTGTGGCCATCTTGTGGCCAAATAGTAAAACTACACCCTAAAGCATTTTTCACATACAAATACACTACTTTTACACAAAAAATGAACTCATTACCTCCCACACTCCCCATTTTTTTTTTTTTTTTGTAATTAATTAAAATTAAAAAAATACATAAATAGTTACCTTAGGGACTGAACTTTTTAAATATTTATGTCAGGAGGGTACAACACTGTTACTTTAAAAACTATGGGCTTGTAATTAGGGATGGACGCAAAACTGAAAAAAAAATGCACCTTTATTTACAAATAAAATATTGGCACCAAACATTGTGATAGGGACATCATTTAAACGGTTTTATAACCGGGACAAATGGGCAAATACATTTCATGAGTTTTAATTACAGTAGCACGCATTATTTAAAAACTATAATGGCCAAAAACTGAAACATAATAATTTTTTCCCACATTTTTCCTATTTTCCCATTAAAACATATTTAGAATAAAATAATTCTTGGCATAATGTCCCACCTAAAGAAAGCCTAATTGGTGGCAGAAAAAACAAGATATAGTTCATATCATTGTGATAAGTAATGATAAAGTTATAGACGAATGAATGGAAGGAGCGATGAAAGGTGAAAATTGCTCTGGTGCTCAAGGGGTAAAACCTCTCAGTGGTGAAGTGGTTAAAATGTAAAAAGGAGATGTAAAATTGATTTTTTTTTAAATAATGAGCCACATTTTTGGCATGTAATTGAGATGCCCTGGGTTTTAAAAATGGTGCTTGGTTTACTTTAAGGTATACCTTGCTAGACCTGGGTTGGACTCCCATTTGACTTCAGACCTGCCTTACTTCTTTATGGCATCGCTTCATGGGGCTGGAAACATTCCTCAGAGATTTTCATAGTGACGTGATGGTATAACACAGTTGCTGCCGATTCTGTTGGTTGCACATCCCTGATGCTAATCTCCACTTCCACCACATCCTGAAGGGCCTGAGATCTGGTGACAGTGGGGAGGCCACTGGAGTAAAGTAACCTCATTGTCATGTTCAAGAACCCAGTCCGAGATGATGTGAGCTTTGTGACACAATAATTCTGCTGAAAGTAGCACTCAGAAGACTGGTACATTGTGATCATAAAGGGATGGACATGGTCAGCAACAATACTCAGGTAGGCTGTGACATTTTGACAGGCGTTCACGCTTGGCCGGGCGGTGCAGAATGCCACGACTGGCCCTGACTTTGGCAGATACCAGAGGCAATCTTGGAAAAACGGAGCGGCCGGGGAGAATAGCGAGGGAGTCCACAGTCCTCATGGGGCTGGGGGAGGTATAAATTGGCCCTAATCATTCATCTCAGGTACACTTTAAACAGTGTTCAAATGACAATAAGGGGCCAAACGTATTTCTACAAAATACCCCCCACAGCATTACACCACCAGCAGCAGTCTAGACTAGTGACACAAGGATGGATGGATCCATGCTTCCATGTTGTTTAGGCCAAATTCTGACCCTTTCATCTGAATGTCACAACTAAAATCGAGAGTCATTAGGCCAGGCAACATCTTTCCAGTATTGTATTATGACATTTTGTTGAGTCTGAGCAAATTGTAGCCTCAGTTTTTTGTTCTTAGCTAACAGGTGTGGCATCCAGTGGGGTTTTCTGCTGCTGTAGCCCATCTGTTTGAAGAGTCGACGTGTTGTGTGTTCAGATCTCCAGTGTACGGAGTGTTCGGTTCCTTGACTCCACCATCACCCATGATTTGAGATGAGACATGAACACCACCGAGGCCCAGAGGAAGGCTCAGCAAAGGTTGTTCTTCTTGAGATAACTGAGGAGGTTTGGGATGCCCAGGGAAACGCGGACCAGCTTCTACACTGCCACCATTGAATCTACCTTCTGCTCCTCCATCATTATTTGGTACGCAGGCGCAATCACAAGCAGAGAGGATAATCGGGTTCCTTTTGCCTACGTTAGACATTCGACACTGTAATGGATTGCGGAGATGCCGCCGCGCGGTCTGGCAGCGGGGCGGCTGTCTCCGCGTTCAGACTGGCGGTTTCCACACAGCAGCATGCGTCTGGTTTACCTGGGCCTTCTTGTGCACACAGATGGAGAGCTACGCGCGCTGGGAGGCAGGACCTTTATGCCAGTAAGAGAGGGATCAGCTGATCAGGTCGATCAGCTGATCCCAGCGCGGTTACTGATTGGCTGAGTGGCGCTGGGCGGTGCTGAGGAGCGCTGCAGTATATATAGATCTTGCTGGTCAGTCTCAGGTTGTCTGCCGTTGCGAATACTTACGTGTGAGCACTCAGACCGCAGTCAGATCCCACAGTGTGTTAGAACCAGGTGGACCTGGGAATTCACACTTAGCCAGATTACGCTTGTGTTATACTTTAGACCAGTTCCGGGGTGTTGAGACCAAGGACCTCACACCCAAGCTTAGGATTACTGTGTCATTTCTGTGTTATACTTTAGACCAGTTCCGGGTGTTGAGACCAAGGACCTCACACCCAAGCTTAGGATTACTGTGTCATTTCTGTGTTATACTTTAGACCAGTTCCGGGGTGTTGAGACCAAGGACCTCACACCCAAGTTTAGGATTACTGTGTCATTGCTGAGTTATTCTCTAGACTAGTTCCTGGGTGTTGAGACCAAGGACCTCACACCTCAGTCTAGGACTCTGCTTTATTCTGTTATGACTATTTTCTCTGTCGACCTCTCTACTGCTTTCTGGTTTGGTACCTCTGCATATCTGCCTACCTGTTGCCAAACCCTGCCTGTACCCGGTTACCGAATCAGCCTTCTGTCTCTGTACCTTATCTGCTTGTGTGCTGCCGACCTGGCCTGCCCGACCTTCCAGGCTGTCACTCACCCCTTGAGTGCTCAGTCTATCCACCAAGTGTCAGTTAGCTGCAAGGACTCCCTGCTCCTCAGAGAGTCCTTCCTGCAGTACAGCCAGGGGCCTCTATCCCATTGAAGTCCTCTGGCTGCAGTACAGTCTGATTCCCAGTTTACCAGGGAATCACTGGCTGCCAGAATATCTCTATCCCCTCTCTTAGGAGATAGTCCCTGCACAGCCGAGGGTCACCTGCTCCTCAGGTGGTGTCTGGCTTAAGTTATCTGTGTCTCCCGCCCCACGGGAGATAGCCTACAGTTGCACCAAACACTTACACTCTATTAGGTGTCCAGAGGTTTGTCATACTTGTATTATTGGTGATTCTGCAGATCATCAATAATCAGGTATACATCTGTATTGTTGGTGATACTGCAGATCACCAATAATCAGATTCTCTCTGTGTGCTGACACCGATCGTTACAGACACACTTCTAGACTGGGGTCCAGGGCCAACAGGGTAATGCAGGACTCCTCCCATTTCTTCAGCCTCCTCTCTTCAGGCTGCCGCTATAAGGCCAATATCATCAAAACCACCATGCACACACCAGCATAAGCTGTACGCATACTCAGGGTCGGATTTAGGCCTAGGCCACCTAGACCATGGCCTAGGGCACCACAGGAGAAAGGGCACCAGGCTGCTGCACCAGGCTAAACTGGTGCAGCATTTGCAAGCTTGCAAATGCTGCAATGTAGGGAGATCAGGCAAGCGTCTGACCGTCGTACTCTGCTGCTAGCCGCCTGTGCAGCAGCCACCTTGCTCTATGTGCACGTTTGCATTGTGGCCGGTAGCTATGGACTTGGGCAGCATTGGAGACGGAAAGGAAGAGGAAGCTTCTGCACTGGAGACGAGCGGACAAATAAGTGACGCTGCTGGCCGCTGCAGTGTGAAGGTCAGCTGGCTACCTATACTTAAAGGGAGTTGGGAAAAGTAGTGATTAAGGGAGTCATCTCGCTACCTATACTAGAGGGAAGGGGTAGGGGTCATCTTGCAACCTATACTGAAGGGGGGGCGGCTGGTGACAGTGACCTTGGCCGGTAAAGAGTAAAAATCCGGCCCTGTGCATGCTGACAAAAGCATTTGCATGAGCATTTGCATGTGATTGTGAAGAGGGTTAATCATGGCTGGATTTGAGAACACGGCCACAAAGACCATGGCCCAGGGCGTCAGGAAGCAAAGGGCGGGCAGCGGGCAAGAACACTCAGGGAATGAAACTGCCAAACATGTACACCGCAGCGGTCACAGAGCCAGTTTTCAGCAATGATGCACAGTACAGGATGGTTGAGAACAACACAGGATGGGGGAGAACAGTACCTGTCGGAGGAATCACAGGGCAGGGAACGCACAGGACGGGGAGTTGGGGGTGGTGACAATGGGCCTTGGGCAGTAAAATATACAATTCCGTCCATGGGGTTAACTGACTTTCAGACATGGGGCTTGATTCACTAAACCGTGATATCTCATATCAAGTCCGTTTTCGCGCGCATTTTCACGTTTGCGCACAATTGCAAATTATCACGCGTAATCGTGAATGTTCACTTGAAAATGATCACGGTTTTGCAGGAAAATTCACGATTGCGCGATAATTCGCGATCACACGCAAATGCACGCGAAAACAGCCGTGATATGAGTTATTACGGTCAGTGAATCAAGCCCATAGTCCACAGACCCTGCTGTGTCAGCGTTTGGCATTGTACATTACTTTTATTTTGATAATTATTATGCTATTGTTTCAAAAGAAAACAAAAGTAGAATAGCGCTTTTACCCCCGCAGAAGTCTTTTCATTGTCACACATTGGAAACCACATAGTGATAATAACACGTGACATTCTGACACAAGCAGTGTCGCGGCATAGAACAGCGATATGGAGGTATTTTCATTACAAGTGGTTGAATAACCATCACAGCAGGACAGGAGGCTGATCTTTGTCATACAAGGTTTAGTATTATTGTACCATGTGATGTATGTTGCAGTGAGTTGTAGTTGGAAAGCATTATGGAAGAATACAAGGAAACAGAGACAGAAACTAATAATTTAGTATTTAGTAAATGCATAGAGGCTGGTGATAGTATGCAGAACCAGCCTCTGTGTCCTAATAGCATTCTCCAAACCCACCTCGGGTTCTCTTTAAAGAGAAACTCCGACCAAGAATTGAACTTTATCCCAATCAGTAGCTGATACCCCCTTTTACATCAGAAATCTATTCCTTTTCACAAACAGACCATCAGGGGGCGCTGAATGGCTGATATTGTGGTGAAACCCCTCCCACAAAGAAATTATGTGCACGTACTCTTGGCAGTTTCCTGTCTGTGAACCTTGCTGCATTGTGGGAAATAGCTGTTTACAGCCGTTTCCAACTGCCAAAAAACATGCAGCAGCTACATCACCTGTCAGCAGTAAAAATGTCACCATGTAATAAATGTCAGAATGTAAATCAGGGATTTAAGAGATTTTACAACGGGCAAACACTGACTAAATCATTTATACATAATTATTGTAAAAATGAAGCACTTTTTTTTACTACATTATTTTCACTGGAGTTCCTCTTTAAGTCCTATCAAAATTAGTTTGTGTATTTTCTTGCTTGCTGTTTATATGGCTTAAAGGAGAACTGTAGTGAGAGGGATATGAAGGCTGCCATATTTATTTCCTTTTAAGTAATACCAGTTGCCTGACTATCCTGCTAATCCTCTGCCTGTAATACTTTTAGCCATAGACCCTGAACCATCATGCAGCAGATCCAGGGTTTCTGAGATTATTGTCAGATCCAACAAGATTATCTGCATGCTTGTTTCTGATGGGATTCACACTACTGCAGGCAGAAAGCTGAGCAGGGCTGCCAGGCAACTGGTATTGCTTAAATGAAAATCAATATGGCAGCCTCCATATACCTCTCACTTCAGTTGTCCTTTAAGGTTTTTTATTGACAATATTGAAAATACTAAATCTAAATTAAGGTTAGCGCTCAACAGGTGCTCCTCATAACAAGTTAACTAACACACATCAGCCTGTACATCAATATACAATATTGGTTGGCTTTCCCACAATAGTCCACATATTTTGTGCTCTTGATGCAAGAAGTGAATTATCCTTATTTTAAGCCTTTTACCCCCCAGTATCAATGACCCAGACTCTAATATATGAATTTGTGTCAAAAGTCCAAGTTTCCAAGTCCCACTGCAGTATGAGCTGAGGGTATCATATGCAACACACTGATCCTTTAGAATCCACTATTCGTGCAACAGTTACGCTCACCAGCTTATAGTGCCAATCGTGACAGTTGGCATGAATCACATTCGGCCCAGCCAGTTGTAATCCTCAGGTCTCCTAAACTTGCATCGATTTTTTCAGCATCCAGATATTATGGCTGACCCTCACGACCAGCATCAAAGTTTGTAAAGCTGTACTGCAATCCTTAGAGTGGCATTCTCAGCATGACTGCACCTTAAACTCAGACATATACTTCCATAGTGTAATACCGTTTATTCTCAATAAAAATCGTATAAAATTGTACTCACAAACATCAGTAAAATATGCGCATATCAGTAAAATCCTCGAGGCTCAGCGTCCCTCTCCATGGATAGGCTCCGCCCAACTAGTTTCGTCAGGATGACTCATCAGGGGCATGGTTATCCAATGGAGGGGATGCTATTTATCCTGAAAAAACCTCCTTCCTTCATGTCAAGGTGCCGCCCATTGACTTCCTCTAACCTCGTTGGAGGTTTTGATTGGCCCATAATCATGCCACTCTAACTCCCCTTACTTCCGTATACCTATAATCACTATCCGCCCCGTACAGTTCCTTTGGTGATTCCGTAATGTTACGGAGAGGGATTCTGCGCATGCGCCCCACTCTCTCCCATACTATGCGTGCGCAACCTCTATTTTGAAAGACCAGTTTGTTCTCCGTACGTGAGGTTTCCACCCCCTTGCTTCCCATTGGCACTGGCACTTCATCCTCGTTCGTACAGCCCGGGGTGTTACCAGCCTATCCATGGAGAGGGACGCTGAGCCTCGAGGATTTTACTGATATGCGCATATTTTACTGATGTTTGTGAGTACAATTTTATACGATTTTTATTGAGAATAAACGGTATTACACTATGGAAGTATCTGTCTGAGTTTAAGGTGCAGTCATGCTGAGAATGCCACTCTAAGGATTGCAGTACAGCTTTACAAACTTTGATGCTGGTCGTGAGGGTCAGCCATAATATCTGGATGCTGAAAAAATCGATGCAAGTTTAGGAGACCTGAGGATTACAACTGGCTGGGCCGAATGTGATTCATGCCAACTGTCACGATTGGCACTATAAGCTGGTGAGCGTAACTGTTGCACGAATAGTGGATTCTAAAGGATCAGTGTGTTGCATATGATACCCTCAGCTCATACTGCAGTGGGACTTGGAAACTTGGACTTTTGACACAAATTCATATATTAGAGTCTGGGTCATTGATACTGGGGGGTAAAAGGCTTAAAATAAGGATAATTCACTTCTTGCATCAAGAGCACAAAATATGTGGACTATTGTGGGAAAGCCAACCAATATTGTATATTGATGTACAGGCTGATGTGTGTTAGTTAACTTGTTATGAGGAGCACCTGTTGAGCGCTAACCTTAATTTAGATTTAGATTTAACATTTGTAGGGTATACACAACCCTCACTGAGTATAGCGCACCAGGAAGGATATAGTATTGAGTGAATTAATATTAACAGTGAGGAGCGCACTTTGCAAATATTTGTAATATTGAAAATACGTATCAGCTAAGAGTAAACTAAGGAGAAAAAGTTGATTGCATGTGGGCCCATTGTAATTCAAGTATTTTCCTACCGGTAGGTGACTCTTTCACATCTTATCAATAAAATGCATTTTAAGCCATGAACAAGCAAGAAAATATTTAGAATGATTCTAATAACAGCTTTTCCCTACCTTCTCCAGAGTGCTGAAAAAAATGCATAAAAAATGAATTCCTTGGAAAAACATAGGAGAAAAAGTGAACTGGATAAAGGGCCCTGCTGAGAAACTTATCTCTAAAGGTGGCCACACACGAAACAATAAAATGATCCTATTTTACGGCGATTCGATAAAAACGATCAGATCTCCCGAAAAAATCAAAAGCTTTTTTTTTCATTCGACTGAAAAATCCGATCGGATTTCCCGTTTTTTATCTATCCGGAATGCCAGATATTTTTCTTCAATTTCTCTAAAGATTGTATGGTGTGTGTTAGATTGTCAATTTATTAATATACACACCCGTTATGGAAAATTCTATACCTGCATTTAAAGGGGGCTTAGATGCTTTCCTTGCGTTAAAAGACATCCATGGCTACAATTACGAGGTAATTCCCGATGGTGTTGATCCAGGGATTTTATCTGATTGCCATCTGGAGTCGGGAAGGAATTTTTCCCTTTTGGGGCTAATTGGACCATGCCTGGTGGGGTTTTTTTTGCCTTCCTCTGGATCTACAGGGATATGTGAGGGAGCAGGCTGGTGTTGTACTTATACTGGTTGAACTCGATGGACGTATGTCTTTTTTCAACCAACATAACTATGTAACTATGTAACCCTAACAATTTTCTCAGAGTTTCCAATCATTTTTATCATAATTGAGGAGAAATTGCACATAGGCGTGTGGTGCATTGGTCATATTTTTGAAATGTTACAATCAGTCAGAAAAATTGATTGCAATTTCTAAATTGAACAGATATTTAAAAAATTGTGTGTGGCTACCTTAAAGGTACATTAGGCAATGTGGCAGCCAATCGACCTTCTAATCCAATTATTATAACTGGAATCGTATGAAAACCACGCCGAAATTGGCCGCATCAATTGTTCGGACATGCTGCAAGATCTACGTAGGGCCGAATTGCTCGACTGGGTGCTCGGGAGGCAAACCCCGACACTGCCCCCCCCCCGCCAATGTTTAATGTGCCTGCCCGGTGCCTAGTGCACTCCATACATTACCTGCCAGCGGCTGTCGCTGGCTCCTGGCTCCCTTCGCTGTCCATAGTCGCGCGCCCCACAAGTAAGGGGGTGTGTGCCTAGTAAGGGCGTGTGTGTAAAGGGGTGTGTGCCTGGTAAGGGGGTGTGTGCCTAGTAAGAGGCGTGTGCCTAGTAAGGGGGCGTGTGCCTAGTAAGGGGGCGTGTGCCTAGTAAGGGGGTGTGTGCCTAGTAAGGGCGTGTGTGTAAGGGGGTGTGTGCCTAGTAAGGGGGTGTGTGCCTAGTAAGGGGGTGTGTGCCTAATAAGGGGGCGTGTGCCTAGTAAGGGTGTGTGTGCCTAGTAAGGGGGTGTGTGCCTAATAAGGGGGCATGTGCCTAGTAAGGGGGCGTGTGCCTAGTAAGGGGGCGTGTGCCTAGTAAGTGTGCCTAGTAAGGGGGAGTATGCCTAGTAAGGGGGCGTGTGCCTAGTAAGGGCATGTGTGTAAGGGGGTGTGTGCCTAGTAAGGGGGTGTGTGCCTAGTAAGGAGGCGTGTGCCTAGTAAGGGTGTGTGTGCCTAGTAAGGGTGTGTGCGCCTAGTAAGGGGTGTGCGCCTAGTAAGAGGGTGTGTGCCTAGTAAGGGGGTGTGTGCCTAGTAAGGAGGTGTGTGCCTAGTAAGGGTGTGTGTGCCTAGTAAGGGGGTGTGTGCCTAGTAAGGGTGTGTGTGCCTAGTAAGGGTGTGTGTGCCTAGTAAGGAGGTGTGTGCCTAGTAAGGGGGTGTGTGCCTAGTAAGGGTGTGTGTGCCCAGTAAGGGTGTGTGTGCCTAGTAAGGGTGTGTGTGCCTAGTAAGGGGGTGTGTTCCTAGTAAGGGGGTGTGTGACGTCCTTACTAGGAAACCACATGGGGCGCGCGAGTATGGGCAGCGGAGGGAGCCTGGAGCCAGCGACAGCCGCGGACAGGTGATGTATGGAGTGCACTGGGCACCGGGCGTTCACATTAAACATTAGGTGGGACATCGGCGAGGCGGTGCATGCGGCGCCACATTGCCGATTCCTGATCGATTTCATCATGTAATTGATCAGGAATTGGCCTGCGGAGTACGGGCAGTGGACAGATCTCTTTCTAATCACATTTGATCAGAGAGAGACTTGTCTCTTGGTTGAATCTGTCCATCATCTCTATATGTATGGGCACCTTTAGGAGACTCTCTGAGAGTTGTTGCTCTGTTGGCAAACAGCTGAATCCATAAAGCTTGTCAAACATGACTACAGAAGTTATTATTTGCTGCAATGGAAATAGGTAAATCTATGTAAAATTTAATTGCACAAACATCTCTTCAAAACTGACCCTAACCTGAGAACCCCCAGAACGGATAACTGTGCAGAACCGCTTGACTCACCCTTGTAATCAGAGCAGGATCATCCACCAGGCAACCTAGGCATGTGCCTTGGGCCAAGTGGGGCCCACCTGCCACCTTCTTTGACCTCTCAATACTTCAGTTTATAAACAGGACCATAACACAGCACCAAATCCATGACCTTGCCTAGGGCCTTATTACATCTAAATCCATCTCTGCATGTAATATGTAAAGGAGACGAAATACGGTATATCTCTGGATCCCAATGATAGCAAATAATATAATTTTAAAGAGACTCTGAAGCCTTGTAAAATGTCACTTTTTATTTAAAAATTCCCTTCTACTCTATCACCCCAACTAAAACGCTGCATCCCCGCGGCAGATCGCTGTATCTAAACCCCCAAACACAGGGGCAAAATTCCACTACTTTCCAGGCCGTGGATTTTGCTGCCCGGGGAGGCAGAGCTTTGTGGTGTAGCTCCGCCTACATTAGTGTCAATTCCTGCTGATCGCCACCTCTCCCCGCCCCTCTCAGTGAAAGAAGACTGAGAGGGGCGGGGAGAGGTGGCAATCAGCGGGGATTGATGCGAGTAGAGAAAGAGCTACAGAGCTAAGCTGTACCTCTACAAGGAAGCGCTCCCCCAATATTGCCCCGGGGATTTGGGGGATTTAGATACAGCATTTTAGCTGGGGTGATAGTGTAGAAGGGAATTTTTAAATAAAAAGTGACATTTTACGAGGCTTCAAACCCTGGTGCACACCAAAACCCGCTAGCAGATCCGCAAAATGCTAGCAGATTTTGAAACACTTTTTCTTATTTTTCTGTAGCGTTTCAGCTAGCACTTTGCAGTTTTGTGAAGCGTTTTTGGTGTAGTAGATTTCATGTATTGTTACAGTAAAGCTGTTACTGAACCGCTTCTGTAACAAAAACGCCTGCAAAACCGCTCTGAACTGCCGTTTTTCAGAGCGGTTTGCGTTTTTCCTATACTTTACATTGGAGGCAGAAACACCTCCGCAATCCAAAAAATGCCTCACCCCGGGAGTATGCGTTTCAGCAAAACACCTCCTGCTCTGGTGTGAACCACCCCATTGAGATACATTGACCAAGCGTATCTGCAGCCGCAAGCGGCTGCAAAAACGCCAAAAAACCCACTCGGTGTGCACCAGCCCTCAAAGGGGAAACCAGTGTTTAATTTTGATTGCCATGCCTCATAACACCCTGGAATGGGAATGGATTGTGGTATTATGGTTGGTTTGTGTGTTTAGCTGTCTGCCCAGAGTCAGTGTGTGATGTCATGTGACTTGGGCATACAATGCAGGATATGTGTCAGCTCAGGAAGCTGGCAAGGTCTTCAAACAGGAAGTCATGTGATGGACGCATCCTGCACCAGTGTAACGTCACATCACTCTTCCCCTGAGAGCGCTAACATCCAACTCCTTCATTGTGTTCCATTCATTGCACAGCTAAAGTGGGTCTCTGCTCGTAGAAGTAGGACACCAGCCTCAATGCAATAATTATTCTGATAACTATTCCAACTACAGAGCATCTATATATGTGTTATCTCTTATCTAAAAATCTCTTTATTCTATATCACCTATGTCTAATAAATACTAAGTAAAGTATAATAAAATAATTAATCTCAAATTAAGTTGTGGTCTTTTGGTTTGGTGCTACTCCCTATTGCAGGAAACAAAGAATTAGCCCCCTCTGTGACCTGGGGTGAGGTGGGCCCAAGACTCACACTCTCGCGAATCTGCATCTCCTGCAGCACTTCACAGAGTACATAGTCATGTCCCTGACTGTCCTCAGAGGAGCTCACACTCTAATCCTACCATAGTCATAGTCCAATGTCATACCATATTATTATTCTGTATTTATATAGCACTGCCATTTTCTGCAGCACATTACAGAGTACATAGTCATGTCACTGACTGTCCTCAGAGGAGCTCACGATCTAATCCTACCATAGTTATAGTCTTATGTCCTACCATATTATTATTATGTATTTATATAGCGCTGGCATCTTCTGCAGCACATTACACAGTACATAGTCATGTCACTGACTGTCCTCAGAGGAGCTCACACTCTAATCCCTACCATAGTCATAGTCTAATGTCCTCCCATATTATTATTATGTATTTACAGTTGTGTTCAAAATTATTCATGAAAATTGAGTGTTTTGGCCAGTTTGACATTGATTTTGATCATTTCAGTCATCTTGTTTACAAATAGATCGTAGAGGCACTTGTAAGTCAGACAAATATAACATAACATTTATAATGAAATAACCACAAATGTATTTTCTGTGCTCACATCATTATCAGTTTTATTCAACCCCCAAGTGACATTCATTCTTAGTACTTAGTACAACATCCTTTTCCAGTTATAACAGCTTTTAAACGTGAAGCATAGCTTGACACAAGTGTCTTGCAGCAATCTACGGGCAGGGCCGGGCCGAGGCATAGGCTGGAGAGGCTCCAGCCTCAGGGCACAGTGTAGGAGGGGCGCAGAATTCATTCAGCTGTCATTCCTAATTGTGTTTGAAGCAGAAAGAAATAAGAAAAGGGGATACATGGCAGTGACTGCAAGCCAGATAACTAGATATTAAAGTGTTGGGGAGGTTGTGGGCCATGTGGCCCTCTTAGTCTAATAGCAATCAGTGTGTGACGGCTGGGGTGGCAGGGATGGAGGGGCGCACTTTGGTGTCTCAGCCTTGGGTGCTGGAGGACCTTGTCCCTGCTCTGTCTACGGGTATCTTAGCCCATTCTTCATGGGCAAAAGTCTCCAGTTCAGTCACATTCTTAGGCTTGCACGCTGCAACTGCTTTCTTTAAGTCCCACCATAGTTACATAGTTACATAGTTATTTTGGTTGAAAAAAGACATAAGTCCATCGAGTTCAACCAGTATAAGTACAACACCAGCCTGCTCCCTCACATATCCCTGTTGATCCAGAGGAAGGCGAAAAAACCCTTAGAAGGCATGGTCCAATTAGCCCCTAAAGGGAAAAATTCCTTCCCGACTCTAGATGGCAATCAGATAAAATCCCTGGATCAACATCATTAGGCAGAACCTAGTAATTGTAGCCATGGATGTCTTTCAACGCAAGGAAAGCATCTAAGCCCCCTTTAAATGCAGGTATAGAGTTTGCCATAACGACTTCCTGTGGCAATGCATTCCACATCTTAATCACTCTTACTGTAAAGAACCCTTTCCTAAATAAATGGCTAAAACGTTTTTCCTCCATGCGCAGATCATGTCCTCTAGTCCTTTGAGAAGGCCTAGGGACAAAAAGCTCATCCGCCAAGCTATTATATTGCCCTCTGATGTATTTATACATGTTAATTAGATCCCCTCTAAGGCGTCTTTTCTCTAGACTAAATAAACCCAGTTTATCTAACCTTTCTTGGTAAGTGAGACCTTCCGTCCCACGTATCAATTTTGTTGCTCGTCTCTGCACCTGCTCTAAAACTGCAATATCTTTCCTGTAATGTGGTGCCCAGAACTGAATTCCATATTCCAGAGGTGGCCTTACTAGAGAGTTAAACAGGGGCAATATGATGCTAGCATCGGGAGTTTTTATTTCCCCACCAGAGGTTCTCAATCGGATTTAAGTCTGGTGACTGTGATGGCCACTCCAAAATGTTCCAGCCTTTAATCTGCAACCATGCTCTAGTGGACTTGGAGGTGTGCTTGGGATCATTGTCCTGTTGAAAGGTCCAACGTCTCCCAAGCCTTAGGTTTGTGATGGACTGCATCACATTTTCATCCAATATCTCCTGGTACTGTGTGTGCTGTGGAGTGGTCGTTGCTGTATGTATGTAAGTATGATCCGTGTGCTGTATAGTGGCTGTAGCTATGTGTAGTCACGTTTGAGGGGTGTGCTATGGAGTGGTTGTTGCTGTATGTATGTAGGTATGATCTGTGTGCTGTGTAGTGGTTGCAGCTGTGTGTAGTCAGGTATGAGCTGTGTGCTGTATAGTGGTTGTAGCTGTGTGTAGTCAGGTATGTGCTATGGAGTGGTTGTTGCTGTATGTATGTAGGTATGAGCTGTGTGCTGTATAGTGGTTGTAGCTGTGTGTAGTCAGGTATGATCTGTGTGCTGTATAGTGGTTGTTGTTGTGTGTAGTCAGGTATGAGGTGTGTGCTATGGAGTGGTTGTTGCTGTATGTATGTAGGTAGGTATGATCTGTGTGCTGTGTAGTGGTTGGAGCTGTGTGTAGTCAGGTATGATCTGTGTGCTGTATAGTGGTTGTTGCTGTGTGTAGTCAGGTATGAGGTGTGTGCTATGGAGTGGTTGTTGCTGGATGTATGTAGGTATGAGCTGTGTGCTGTGTAGTGTGAGGCAGACACTGGTTGTACAGTAGCTATGTGTACTTAGATATGAGCTGTGTGCTGTGTAGTGAGGCAGACACTGGTTGTAGCTGCACGTAGTTAGATATGAGCTGTGTGCTGTGCAGTGTTTATTGTAGTCAGGTATGAGACCTGAGCTGTATGCTGGTTACTGGTTGCCTTGTGTTGTGTTTGGTCTCCTAGCAGCAGCTGCGTGTCAGTTCAGGGACAGAGCTGTGTGCAGCCAGCATCGGAGGGTCTAGGGTTTCTCCGGTAGTGACAATAGACACGTCACCGTGTGACAGATGGCGTCCAGGAGTGCAGGGACCCTGATCACCCACAACAATGCCACCTACATCCCACCTGCTCTTATGCCTGGGTAAGTGACTGAAGATGGCATATTCTGAGATAGGCTGTGATACCTGCTGTAACCCCATCTGACCACTGGGGGCTCCACATTATTACTCAGCTGGGTGGGAATAGGGGAATCCGGCAGTGACATCTGCTGCTGTGCTGTAACCTGAGCTATATCCTACATATCATGTCATTGTGGTAATGTGTTATGTAATGTATGTACTGCCATCACTACCACACTAAACTGTTATGTTTTAGAGTAGAGATATTGAATGCAATGAGCCTTTAGGCATAGGTAAGGCAGGGGTCACACTTATTAAAAAATGCGTGCATTTTGCGAATGTGCATTTGCTGCGCAACCAATGAAAGTCAAACATCTAAAATTTACATTTCGGCATTTGCGTTTTTGCATGTGTGTAAAAACGTACTTCTTGAAGCAAAAATTTGCACATTGCATGCAATTCCCACTGACGCAAATTTTTAATGCGAAAAACATTCCGTTTTTGTGCAATGATAAGTGTAAACCCTCCCTTACAGTAATAACTGCACCACAGGAGCTTACACTTCAATATCACCACCGTAGTCATTATTATTAGTTGTAATGTGGACAAAGAGCACCGTAGTCCCTGCAGCAAAGGAGCTCACACTCTGTCTTTACGACAGGCCTTTAATCTTATAATGATTATAATTCTCCAACATCCGCCATGGCGCTGTACAATTATTATTTCTGTGGCGGTGACATTGGACTGTAAGCTCTTGTGGTTCAGCACCTACTATCTATTGGATGGTGCCATGAAAGATGTCAGTGCTTGGTAAATAAATTACCATAACTACTATTTCAGTCTACCGTATTGTATATCTTGCAGAGAATAAGTGATGATCGTAGCCTGATAATTACGATTACGTGAAATTTTGCGTACATTTTTGCAATTACAGCCATACGTAATGCGATTTGGACATTCCACTGGTTTTGTGTCATCCATTTGTGATTTCCCATAATATTTAGTGGCGATAGCTTATATGAGGGCTTTGCTATTAACCACTAAAGTCGGCACAAAGTGACGCCAAAATTGTGAAATTACACATCTTGATTACTTGTAAAAATGGAATTAGTTAAGATTTTACTCGAACTTTCCATTACGATTTTGCATCGTAATTGTGAATTATGATTCGAAATTGTGATTATGCGAAATTTGTGCTCATCACTACAGCGAATATTTGACTATTCAGATCAGTCTCTGCACCCCAGGAGCTTACACTCTAAAGGTGGCCATTAATGGTGTAGTATTTTCCTCAGATGTGCTCATCCAATCACATTTGAAGTAATCAGAAAGTAATTATCGTTTATTCCCGTAAACTGTTTTTTTTAGGGCACTTTTCCTCTTCAGATACGTTCATAAAATCGTCAAAATTCTATATTCCAATCGACTATAAAATCTTTTTTTCACGTTGATTTCCTTCACATACTGCGTGGTTTTCTGTACAATTTGCTTGTCAAATGATCACATCTGAGGAAACTATTGACCTGTAATGCCCCCAACACAAATATTGTTGAGGTGGTCATTACATTGGACCTTGCACAGGACAGAAGGGAAACACAGAGAAACGCACCCTGTGTGTATTTAGAGAGTTTAGCCTGTCTAATTCTGCCTCATCTGTGACTAAACACAAGTATAATGTAATCTCTCAGCTGTGTCAGCTGGCTGCCTCTGCAGAGCTGTTTTTACGCCCCTGGTTGCGCCAACATCTTCCGTGGCGCTGTACAATAATCTACCATGAGTGGATACAGAAAACACAAAGGCCACAATTCTGGTAGGGTTATCCAACAAATTACCTCATGAGGTAATGACATTTAGAAGTTCTGGTAGGTTTTAGTCATGTTTTACCTCATGAGGTAAATGATGAGGTAATCTGTGAGGTAATTTACCGAAAGTGGATATTGTCATGGAAATTAGGGGGCACGTTAGCACATAATTTACCAATCAGTTTAAGACCTGCCTGTACCTGGAGGTAAAGTCAATTTCTATGCATTTTGCAGTTTTTAGTGGAGTACCTATTGCTGTTTTAGTGTTGCTTCTATTCAGGCTGTGTAATAGAAAAGAATAGTAGAAATAAAACTCAAAATATTTACTGTTTTTTTTTTTAGTTTTTTTTTTTTTATAAGGGATGCCCATAAACATACTTTTCATAGGTTGCTACATAATCAAATTCACCCCCTCAAAAAAAATAAAAATAAATAAAATATTCCAAACACTATCCTTAGGCCCGGTTCACATCTGCTAAAAGAGCCAAAAGGATCCAGTGAGCAGATCCGGTTTCCGCTTCACCGGATCCGGATGGCTCTGTCTGTGGCTCGGTTCACATATGAAAACGGATCTGATCAATGATTGATTGGATACGTTTTCACTCAGCAATACATACCTAATCTTCTGCAGCAGCCGTGGTAGAGGCTCCCTCTTCTTCCGCTGTGACTACACAGCGCGTCATGTGACTAGTCACATGACGTGTCATTAGTCACATGACGCGGAAGAAGACGGAAGCCTCTACCGCCGGCTGCTATGGAAGATTAGATATGTATAAACCCTTCCTCACCCACCCGCCCGCTGCACCCTCCCCTCACCCTCCCGTCGCTAGATTCGCTACGGCCCATGCCCCCATCCCGCGTGGAACGGTCCATTTCTTCACTAATGTGAAGAAACGTCCCATTTTCCATTGCCCCAATGCTGCAGTATTTTTGTCTGGATCCGTTCCGCTAACCAGAACAGTCCGTAAAATTAGGGCCTGCAGCAACTTTTAGGTCCGGGGACCGTAACGTATCCGTACCAACGGACGTATGTGAATGGATCCATAGGTTAACATTGGATCCATTCACATCCGTTCCGTTTGTACAGTATACCTTCCGGTTATGGTCTGGAAAAAAACGCTAATGTGAACCGGGCCTTACTTATGGAAGACAATTAAAGATTATTATTTATTTACTGCATGCTTACTGCTGAAATACCTCATGTCTCACCTCACTTTATGCATTTACCTCACGTTTTACCTCATGTTCAGAAATGGAGAAAAATCTTTCAGAATTGCTAAAAAAAGAGGAAAATACCTCATGAGGTATTTTACTTACAAAAAAAATATTTACCTCACATACCAGAATTGAGGCCACAATCTGATATCATTTGCCAGCTTGTGAATTGTACAGAGAGGTGGAAGATATATTCACAGATTACACAGCTGTTCTGGAAACACTACAAAGGGCTCAGAATTCCCCACACACGCTGCACACAAGCCAAATAAACAAGTAAACAAATAAATAACAATAATTTACATTAGCCTTTCCACTTGTTTGATTAAAAATCCTTGGAGCACTTTCTGTGCAGTGCTGCCACCTGCTGTCGTGTACACAATATGGGCTTTATTGTCCATTGAAACTGAATGGTTCAGAGCTGTGCTTTGCCATAAAATGCGTGCTGCAGCGATTGAGGGTGGACAAGATGGCAGATCGGGGCCCAGCTTAGCGAAGGGCCAACAATCCTCGCTGCTACGGGGCTACTGCCTACCGCTGTGATTGTAGTAATCATGAATGCTGCTCAGGTCAGGGCTGGTTGTCTCTCCTCCTGGTCACATGATCTATCCTCCTGGTCACATGATCTATCCTCCTGGTCACATGATCACATGAGGCAGTGCGCCGGCCTAAAGACTACAATAAATGCAGAGATGGATCGACATGCAATGGGGCCCTAGGCAAGGTAGTAGATTTCTTGGTCCCCTTGTGATCCTTTTGGTAAGCTGAAATGGAGAAAGATCAAATAAGGTGGTAGGTGGGCGCCTTGACATCCACTAGGCCCCAGGCACCTGCCTATGTTGCCTGGTGGATGATCCTGCTCTGAATAGATGAGGCACTCAGCAAAGCATAACACAGCCAACTAACAGCTAATCTATTCAGAACCGTTTATTATGTCTCTGTGTGATTACTGTGTAAGTATTCGTGTGGCGTCGTGCTCAGTAACGTCAGTGAACAGCCACACGATGAATACTTACATAATTACATATGGGCATGAAAAGACTGCTCTGAATAGATGTAACTTTACTGAGCTGTATTATACTTCCCTGCATTGTACCTGCTGTGTTGTTTTGTATATTTCTGTATCTTGTCGTTGAGCTTTAATTGTGATGTATGCTGAGGCGTGACTGCAATTCACTGGGTCCGCAAGAAAGTCTTAAAGTGAACAGAGCAACATTTTTAGCCCTTAGGGCATCTCAATAACACATTAAAAATGCATGCTAACAATGTGGCTCTTTACTTAAAAAATTCCATTCTACATCTTTTTACATTAAAATGTTTGTTAGAGGCTTTTATTGCCCTACTTCCATGGCCTGTCGTCCTCCCAGAAAGAACAAGCAGATAAGGATTGGTGTAATTAGCAGTAGCAATGAGCAAACAAAAGCTTTCATCAGCAGAGGATGTGGGGAGATAGATACTGTACTTCAAACAGTTTGGAGAAATTACACTTGATAACATGAACACCGTCCCCTGGATAAATAAGGGGGGGGGGGGGGGGAGGGATGGCAGATCCTACAGCTATTAAGAAGCACGACAAACTGCAGAAAAAAATGCTGCTTGGAAACCTTTAAGATGCCACACATGTTACAGAATATATGATTTACATTTTTTTTTCAATTAGATTGAGTTTTTACATTTACAATATACATTTTCATTTTTTTTTAGGTTGATTGAAAGTCCTGAGGTAGTTGTTCAAGGTGCCACACAGTGTTTGAGACTGTTACGTAACAGAAAAAAAATAGATATATGGTGAAAAATTTAGTTAGATAGAATTTTTGAATATGAATACCTTTTTTAAAATATGGACTTTTTCAAATTTAACACCTCTGTACATCTATCAATATCTCCTGCCATCATCATTCTCTGTTTAGCATTACAATTACCACTGAACACCACATTGCTACTTACAGGGGGATGTAACATCTCTGTACAGCTATCAGTATCTCCTGCCATCATCATTCTCTGTTTAGCATTACAATTATTACCACTGATCACCACATTGCTACTTACAGGGGACGTAACATCTCTGTACATCTATCAGTATCTCCTGCCATCATCATTCTCTGTTTAGCATTACAATTACCACTGATCACCACATTGCTACTTACAGGGGGATGTAACATCTCTGTACAGCTATCAGTATCTCCTGCCATCATCATTCTCTGTTTAGCATTACAATTACCACTGACACCACATTGCTACTTACAGGGGGATGTAACATCTCTGTACAGCTATCAGTATCTCCTGCCATCATCATTCTCTGTTTAGCATTACAATTACCACTGACACCACATTGAGATGTAACATCTCTCTGCACCTATCAGTATCTATCAGTATCTTCTGCCATCATCATTCTCTGTTTAGCATTACAATTACCACTAAACACACCACATTGCTGCTTACAGGGGGTGTAACATCTCTATACATCTATCAGTATCTCCTGCCATCATCATTCTCTGTTTAGCATTACAATTACCACTAAACACACCACATTGCTACTTACAGGGGGTGTAACATCTCTATACATCTATCAGTATCTCCTGCCATCATCATTCTCTGTTTAGCATTACAATTACCACTAAACACACCACATTGCTACTTACAGGGAGGTGTAACATCTCTCTACACCTATCAGTATCTCCTGCCATCATCATTCTCTGTTTAGCATTACAATTACCACTGATCACCACATTACTACTTACAGGGGGATGTAACATCTCTGTACATCTATCAGTATCTCCTGCCATCATCATTCTCTGTTTAGCATTACAATTACCACTGACACCACATTGCTACTTAAAGGACTTCCGAGGTGTGTATATTGGTGTGTACACCATTGTCTGTATTATTATGTACCGTGTGTTTGTTTCTTACTTTGTACAGCGCCACGGAATATGTTGGCGCTTTATAAATCAATAATAATAATAATAATAATCCATTGACGATTGCTTTTGCCTCCTTTTAAGGATTTCCCAGAAAAGTAACATTGTACAATCCCTACACTCAGATTAAGTGCAATCCTGCAGCGTCAGTGGTGTAGAAATAGGGGGTGCAGAGGTAGCGACCGTATCGGGGCCCTTGGGCCAGAGGAGCCCTCCCTCAACTACAGTATTAGCTCTCTATTGGTCATGTGCTGGTAATTATCACTTCTATAGATACTTTGAATAGTAGTAATCATTAACAAACTGCTACCCCGGATCAGTTCATTTCGGCGCACGTCTTTGAGAGCCGAGCGCCAAAACTGGGCGCCCCATAGCAGCAATGCTATGTTGCGGGGCGCGTAGCAGTAATTCGGGGCTCTTGCAGCTGCCAGACCCTGAATTGCGTCCCCCTCCGAGTTGCGACAACTCGGAGGGGGAATAGTATTTAACGCCACCTCAGAGTTTAGCGGCAGCGGTGAGATCCGTAATTCGGCTCTCCTCGCGCCGAACTGAGCGGCACCGACATACTATGCACCCCCGCTACCCATTCCCTTCTTGCACCTCTGACACAGTAGTTGCCATTGGCAGGTTCTGGTGCACAGTATGATATCAATTGTTATGTATGGAGTGCTTGGGGGGGCCCTAATGTAAAATTTGCATCGGGGCCCACAGCTCCTTAGCTACACCACTGTGTAGCGTCAAAGATGACGTGACGCGTGTTTACATTGTGTGCTTGTATCAAGATGTTGCTTGCTCTTGAATCAAGTTACTCTCCGTCCAAGGTTTTCCTATAATTTACGTGGTTGCTGTGAGGACCTGCCTGGCTCAGTGTTGGATTTAGCCTGGATTTAGTGCATCTCATTTTCCTTCCACCGCACATCTGATTGCCTGCTAAAGGTCAGCCCTAAATAACACAGGATTGTTGTTTTATGGAAATGGAGACATTTTGCATAAATGTGATGCGACAGCTTCTAACTAATCCCACTTCCCTCTACCTGCTAATCTGCTCCTCCCTGTACAATCCCTGGAGCCTCCAGCTATAGGAGACTTGTTGCTGTCACAGAAGAATCATCCATTAGGCAAGCTAGGTAGGTGCCTGGGGCCAATTGGGTGTTAAGGGACCAAGATGTCACCTTCTGTGAACCACCTCCTACCTCAGATTACCAAAAGGGGGAACCAAAACGACTAACTTGCCCAGAGCACCATTTCATCTTAAAATGAACCAAGCAGCATTTTTAGCCCCCAGAGCATGGCAATAGCACATCAAAAATGCATATTATCAATGTAGCTCATTACTAAAAAACACATTCTACCTCTTCTTTTTACATTTAAATGTTTGTTAGAGGCTTTTATTGCTTTATTTCCACGGTGTGCCATCCACAGAAAGAGCTGGCAGATAAGGATTGCTGGAATAAGCAATAGCAATGAGCAAACAAAAGCTTTCATCAGTGGGGGTGGGGGGGTGGGGAGAGATAGGGCATAGTGCTTCAAACGGTTTAGAGAAATCACAATTGATTAGATTTATACCTTCCTCTGGATAAATAAAGGCAGAGGGTGGGGGGAGGTGTCAGCTCCTACAGCTATTAGAAACCAGGACAAACTGTAGAAATAAAAGCTGCTTGGATCACTTTAAAGTGAACCAGAGACAAAGCACCCTCATGTATTGTTTTATATAAATCAGTGGGAACATTAGAGAAAACACCTACCTTGCTTTCTGTTTCATCCTTCACTGCTCAGCCTGCTTCTAATCAGCCCTGATAAAATCCCCGACTGAGCACTGAGTCTGGCTTTGCTCAGGAATCTTTATAGCTGAGTCACTATAGCAGAGCCACAAGGGGGCAGGCTTGGGCTTGAAAAGACATCAGAAAAGACAGACTCAGCTATAATGATTCCTGAGCAAAGCCAGACTGAATGCTCAGTCGGGGATTTTATCAGGGCTGATAACAAGCAGGCTGAGCAGTGAAGGATGAAACAGAGAGCAGGGTAGGTGTTTTCTCTAATAATCCCACTTATATATATATATATATAGGTAAAATACATGAGAGTGCTTCGTCTCTGGTTCACTTTAATCCAACCCTGATTGCCGTACACAGAGCCTCCGCTGACAGGGGTGACATGGAGGAGGATGAGCCCCGCAAACTCCGGTGACAGATAGTGTTTACAGAAGCCTGGCATTGTGGGTAAATCCCGCCAGGTGCGTTATCCATGAGCGGAGCCGCCCTTTATGGATTCTGCATTCGCTGAAATGTCAGCCTTTAATCTCTCATTAAACTGTGTACAGAAGACGTCCTCCCTGACAGGCCGGCGGTTGAGCTTTGTTTTATTGGCTGCGTAATGGAGCACTGGGGTATCATCCTGGCTGGCAGAGCACAAAGTGCTCCCAACTGATGGAGATCACATTCCATGACTCCCCCCTCCCCGGCAGACATAGAGGAGAGTTACCGGAGCTGCATCCCAGCAATGAGGAGCGCAGAGAGAGACGCAGCCAGCCAGGCCAGGGAAAATTAGTGGCATTTATCCTGTGTGACATCATATTCTGCGCCCGCAGCTCTCTGCCCAACCCAGACTCCCACCCCTATGCCTGAGGCACACCTACAGCGAGAAACAGAGCCTAAACTTCTAACACTAACCCACCTTCCTATCCTAACACTAACCCACCTATGTCTAATACTAATCCCCCACTCTTAACACTAACCCCCGCTACCTACGTCTAAACAGATAGCCACTTTTTACTCCTATTTATAAAACAGGAGCCATTCACTGTCAGTTTGTCAAAAAATGTCTGTTCTCTGCTCAAGTTCACATATGAGCGGTTCGATTACGATCCGCTTACAAAAGCGCTGCCTGTACCATTTTCTGAGCACTTCGGCTCAATGGAAGGTATAGGGAAATCACTGAGCGCTTGAAAAAGCGATTTGTATAGATATTTCCCAGGCGTCTTTAAAGTGAATGGGTACCCTTTTAAAAATAAAAAAGTTAGATACTCACCTAAGAAGAGGGAAGGCTCGGTCCTAATGAGCCTCCTCTCTCCTCTCCCGGTGCCCGGTCCCGCTCAGGATCCCCCGTAGCAGTATTCGACCAGTTCGGTCAAATACTGCCACTTCGTCCGCCGAAGGGAGGTTTCAGAAGTCTTCGGGAGCACTAGGGCTCCCGAAGATGTGCCGCTCCATACTGCGCATGCACGAGCACCCGCTATGACGCACTCGCGCGGGTCTTTGACGCACTCGCGCATGCGTGGTATGGAGCGGCCCGTCTTCGTATGGAGGAGCCCGAAGACTTCCGAAGCCCCCCGTGGCGGGGATTTAAATGGAGGATCCACCGGACACCGGGAGAGGAGAGGGAAGGCTCATTAGGACCGAGCCTTCCCTCTCCTTAGGTAAGTATCTGACTTTTGTTTTTTTTAAATCGGTACCCATTGGCTTTAAGAATAAATACATTGTATTTATTCTTTTTCGGGTCAAAGAGTTCCCTTCCTGACGTTTGTCAATCAAAAAAAGTGCTTGTCATCAAAGGCGCTTAGAAAAGCCTTACACAAAATCCCCAGACGCTCAGAAAACCCCAGGATCACTAGGAAAAATTGTGCGCAAAATTCCCACATTGCACACTGGGGGAGGGGGGGGGGAGGGCAGCAGAGCTCGCATCACTCCTGCAGTGCTCCAGCCCTCTCTGGTAACTCCCACATCACACAGTGGGGGTAGGGGGGGGGGGGCAGCAGAGCTCTCAGCACTCCTGCAGTGCTCCAGCCCTCTCTGGTAACTCCCACATCACACAGCGGGGGTAGGGGGGGGGGGGGGGCAGCAGAGCTCTCAGCACTCCTGCAGTGCTCCCCAGCCCTCTCTGGTAATTACCACATCACACAGAGGGGGGAGGGGGGGGCAGCAGAGCTCTCAGCACTCCTGCAGTGCTCCAGCCCTCTTTGGTAACTCCCACATCACACAGCGGGGGTAGGGGGGGGGGCAGCAGAGCTCTCAGCACTCCTGCAGTGCTCCCCAGCCCTCTCTGGTAATTACCACATCACACAGAGGGGGGAGGGGGGGGGGCAGCAGAGCTCTCAGCACTCCTGCAGTGCTCCAGCCCTCTCTGGTAACTCCCACATCACACAGCGGGGGTAGGGGGGGGGGCAGCAGAGCTCTCAGCACTCCTGCAGTGCTCCCCAGCCCTCTCTGGTAATTCCCACATCACACAGCGGGGGGGGGGGGGGGGGGCAGCAGAGCTCTCAGCACTCCTGCAGCGCTCCCCAGCCCTCTCTGGTAATTCCCACATCACACAGCGGGGGGGGGGGGGGGCAGCAGAGCTCTCAGCACTCCTGCAGTGCTCCCCGTCCCTCTCTGGTAATTCCCACATCACACAGCGGGGGGGGGGGGGGGGGGCAGCAGAGCTCTCAGCACTCCTGCAGTGCTCCCCAGCCCTCTCTGGTAATTCCCACATCACACAGCGCGAGGGGGGGGGGGGGGGCAGCAGAGCTCTCAGCAAGTGACAAGTAGCACTGGAGACAAGAAAAACTTTATTGCTGCTTCATTAGGGCCAGTTAATTATTAATTTATTGCAGTTCAATTATTTATCTCTGTGCTGTGTCACCGTGTCTACAATAAATATCGGAATGTGAGCTCACTGAGAGAGCCACGCAGTGGGGTGAAAAATCCAACAGACTGGCCAGAAAGCGTCTACACTATGGGGAACTTACCGGGGAAATACAGATACCCTCTTTCCCTGAAAATAAGACCTACCCTTAAAATAAGACCTAGCTGGAATTTTGAGCATGCTTGAAATATAAGCCCTACCCCAAAAATAAGCCCTAGTGGAAGTTAAAGAGGAGGAAGAGGCAGCCAGTATTGGTAAGTGGGGACACAGTGGTGCAGTGCCAATCGGGCACCGGTCCTGTCATCCCAGCACACAGCAAGGTTATCAGCTGTGCAAGGACAGGGCAGGTGCCTGACCAGTACAGCAGCATACCTTAATTCCAGGATCAGCACAGTACAAAGGAACAGGAAATGTTCTGCTGAGAGACTCTTCCTGATAGAAATATAAGACATCCCCCCAAAATAAGCCCTAGCACATCTGGTAGACAGGGAAGACACAGATCTGTAAGCATCACTATATTGGGGAGGGGAAAGACAGTTTGGGATAAGGGACAGTGCAAGGGGGGGGGGTTATTTAGTCTCAGAGTCATGCCTCAGGTCACTTAGAGTTATCAGTTTGACAGTTACGCGACTGCAAGAAAGTAACATGTTGCGTCCGAGCCAGTGGTGTAACTACAATTCATGGTGCCCCCCAAAGTTCTCACCCCTTCCCTTGCCTACCCTGGTTACCCTTCATGGCCTGGGGGCCCATCTCACAAGGTCATAAAACAAGTGTGGACATTGTAATCTTCACACCCATAACAAGTGTAGCCACAAAACCACCTGATGTGAAGTATAGTCCTCTGTATGGGAGGAAGGGAAGGTTAGTAGTTGGGGCCCCCCCACAGCTCCGGGCCCCATGTGATCACCAGGGGGGGCACCTCTACCACACCCATGAGAAGTGCTAGCAAGTGTCTGACCGCTACATGCAAGCAAATGAAAAGTGGTAACTTTACTGCCTTCAGCCTGCCGTGTAAAAAGGGCCTAATGGCTACTTGCAGAATAATTCTGCATGTCAGCTCACTGCCTATACCAGTGATCTGCAAACTTGGCTGTCCAGCTGTTAAGGAACTACAAGTCCCACAATGCATTGCAGGAGTCTGACAGCCACAGTCATGATTCATAAAGGTAAATGCATTATGGGACTTGTAGTTCTTTAACAGCTGGAGAGCCAAGCTTGCAGATCACTGGTCTATACAGTTCTACGGGCCTGTCCACAGCACTGCGTTGCAACTGATCGCATTATTCTAACTGGCCCCCTGCAGGCTTTGTATTAAAGTCTATGTCCAGTCTCCATTGCAGTTCACACTGACTATAATGCGTTATGCGACTGACCACTGTGAATCCAGCCTAAAGCTCGGCTCACAGTGCATACACAACACAGTGCATACACAACACAGTGCATACACAACACAGTGCATACACAACACAGTGCATACACAACACAGTGCATACACAACACAGTGCATACACAACACAGTGCATACACAACACAGTGCATACACAACACAGTGCATACACAACACAGTGCATACACAACACAGTGCATACACAACACACAGATATAACGCAACGCAAAGTAGCTAGTAATGTGCTTGCGGAGGCATGCAAAGTAACGGAGGCATAAGAGTCAAAATCATAGATGTGCGCCGTTTGTGTCGTTCATTTGAGACTATAAAGCTCCGTCTTTTGAACAAACAAATGTGTGCGTGTGCAATGCCTGTAACGTAGTGTGACGCGATGCAAATATTAAAACATGCAAGTGTTACCACAGACTAACATTGAACGTGTCAATGCATACATTTGCATAAACGCAGAGGAGTATCTGCTTTGTTTTTACGTACCCCATTAATGCGCACCACACCGCATGCACTGTGAACGTTGCATTGACTTTTCATTGCTGTGCAAAAAAACTCCGTTATGACGCAACGTAACTGAGCACTGTGAACGTAGCCTTAAAGAGAATCTGTACTCTAAAATTCTTACAATAAAAAGCATACCATTCTATTCCTTATGTTCTCATGTGCCCCTCTGTGCTGTTTCTGTCTCTCCCTGCTGCAATCCTGGCTTGTAATTGCCAGTTTTAGGCAGTGTTTACAAACAAAAGACATAGAAAGTGATAGGCTGAGAGGAGCTCAGTGTGTGAGTCATACAGAGTGTGCAGGGGGCCTGGAGAGGGTGTGTATAGCTTCTATCCAATCACAAGCAGCACAGCACATTCCAGCCTGACTCCCTGAGCCCGACAGAGGAGAGAAGATTAGATCATATAACAGAGATAATACATCCACTGTGCATCCACTGTGCAACTAGGAAAGGCTGCAGTTAGACAGAGCACATTACAACAGGTATAGGAACTTATAGGATAGAAGAAATAAGGATTTTGTTACAGAGTCTCTTTAAAGTTGTTTCACACCAAGGGGTTGATTCACTAAACTGCAATAACTCAAATACAACACCTTATCAGAGATATCCCACCTTATCAAAGTTAACTCGCCTTATCAGAGTAGCTTAGCGAGCGCTATGAACCCGCAGGGGCTCAGGGCAGGACGAGTGCCATTGCCTATTAGCAGGCAGAAGTTCGTACTACTCTGATAATGCGTGTTAACTTTGACAAGGTGTGAGATCTTTGATAAGGTGTGATATCTTTGATAAGGTATTATATTGTTGTTAAGGTGTGATATCTTTGATAAGGTGTGATATCTTTGATAAGGTGTGCTATCTTTGATAAGGTGTGATATCTTTGATAAGGTATTATATTGTTGTTAAGGTGTGATATCTTTGATAAGGTATTATATTGTTGTTAAGGTGTGATATCTTTGATAAGGTGTGATATCTTTGATAAGGTATTATATTGTTGTTAAGGTGTGAGATCTTTGATAAGGTGTGATATCTTTGATAAGGTATTATATTGTTGTTAAGGTGTGATATCTTTGATAAGGTGTGATATCTTTGATAAGGTATTATATTGTTGTTAAGGTGTGATATCTTTGATAAGGTGTGATATCTTTGATAAGGTATTATATTGTTGATAAGGTGTGATATCTTTGATAAAGTATTATATTGTTGTTAAGGTGTGATATCTTTGATAAGGTGTGATATCTTTGATAAGGTATTATATTGTTGTTAAGGTGTGATATCTTTGATAAGGTGTGATAGTTGAGTTATCACGGTTTAGTGAATCAAGCCCCAAGAGTGTGATTTTCCATTTGTAAGCATTTTGAAAAGCACTTGGATAATGTACTGCTCTAGGCTGGGGCCCTCTATCAGAGCTTTACTTGCACTTGCAGATCGCCAGCAGCTGGCAAAGTGCAAGGACTGTGTAGTCCTATGAGAGTGATTCCTGTACACCTGGAATGAGAGGACACCTGAAGTGGGAGTTATATGGAGGCTGCCACTTGGGGCGGCCAGCGACCCTTCTATCACATATGGGCCGCCTGTAGGCACATGCCTACAGTGCCTAATGGTAAATTCGGCCCTGCCACTGATCTGAACCACTGGAGAGCTAAGCCATGGAAACCACAGTACACATGTAGCCTGCTAAGCAAGATTATATCATAAGCCACTACATTAAGTGGACCTGAACTCTTGCACAGGACAGAAGGAAAACACAGAGAAATGCACCCTTTATCTATTTAGAAAGTTTAGCCTGTCTAATTCCCTCCTCATCTGTGACTAATCACAAGTGTAATTTGATCTCACTGCTGTGTCAGCTGGCTGTCTTGGCAGAGAAGCTAATTTATAAACACAGGATGTTAACCCTATGTCTGCTTTCAGGAAAGCAGGGAGTAGACACACTGCAGATTTATTGCAGGATTTGCATCAGCAGTAACAAAGAAATTCTTTAAAGGTTTTCATGCTGTTTCTTATCATTTACAGCAGAGAGGAAGTTCTGATTTCTGGTCCACTTTAATATAGGTGAATGAAAAGACAAGGATCAGATTTGCTGCACAGATTTGCCTGGTTTGGCCATCGGTCATGTAACAGTGATTATTACGTCGCTATACATTAGCGATATTGCGTTGCAGCCTCGGTTTGGCTCAGCTCTGAGCCGCAGGACGCACTGCGTTCCCCTGGCAGCTGGAATAAGACTTATCCGCAGAGCCAGGACGCGGTAGGTACGCGCGCTTCTACGCAGGGAGGCTTTTCTGTGCTCAGCAAGTCAGCCAGTTAAACAGCAATTGAAACAGAAAGGCTTGTTAGGTGAGCTTGTAAGATTATCCTGCTCTGGCTGAGCCGCCTGTTATATAAGAAGCCTGCTGAAAAATTCATCCAACAGGAAGACTGACGCTCCATTTTTTCCGTTCTAATTTAGAGAGCAAAAAAAAATAATGGCTAACCAGAGCGGCTGAGAGGTGGAGGATGCGGGCAGAGGATCAAAACATCTGCTGATACTCCCGCCACAGATCTACCATGCTGTGAATGCAAGGCCCACGGATGAGAGGAACTTCATTCATTTATTGCTATCAAGGGAGGTTTCTGCTGCTACAGTCCAACTCTAAACATGTGGTCACATAATTTTTTAAATATCTGTTCAATTTAAGAATTGCAATCAATTTTTCTAACTGCGTGTAACATTTCAATAATATGACCAATGTACCACACACATATGGTCAATTTTTCCCCAATTATGATAAAAAATGATAGGAAACTCTGACAAAATTGCTAGGCTGTGAACATTAATAAATTGACAATCTAACACACACCATACAATCTTTAGAAAGATTGAAACAAAATATCTGGCATTCTGGATCGATAAAAATCGAAGAAAACGGGAAATCCGATCGGATTTTTCAGTCGAATGAAAAAAAGCTTTTGATTTTTTTGGGGAGAGCCGATCGTTTTTATCGAATTGACGTAAAATCGGATCATTTTATTGTATCGTGTGTGGCCACCTTAAGCGTGCCCACACATTACTCAATTTTTGAAATCAATAACCGGACAATTTGATGATAAGAATTGAATCTGGAAGGCAGTGGTGTGGCTAAGGAGCTGTGGGCCCCAGTGCGAGTTTTACATGGGGCCCCCCAAGCACTCTATACATAACAATTGATACAGCGCACCAAAACATGCCAAGGATTTCCACAGTGTCAGAGGTGCCTGGCTCTTCTACTGACCACATATGCTAATGCTCCGTTGTTATTGCCTGATGAAGCGGGATCAAACCTGCAAAACGCGTTGCATATTTGAAGTTCATAAATAAAATATATTGACTGTCTTTACTACAGTCGCTGTGTGTCTACTTGGAGGAGGTAAGTCCACCATTACCTCCTCTATTTACCAAGAATTTGGTTTTTAAGCTCATTTAGGTTCCTTTTATCCTTTTGGCACCTCTGTTCTCCTGCATAATATTGAGTCCACCCTTGGTGGAGGGTTGAACCCCTTTTTCTCATCTACAGAGAGTGACTTCTTATTCCTGAGTGGGGTCAGGAAAATCTCCCCACCTGCCTTTACAGTGGTTGCCTAATGGTAACCCTGGTTTGTGAGTATTAATATTTACTCTATCTAGTAACCATTTACCAGTACATACAGTGGGTTGCAAAAAGTATTCGGCCCCCTTGAAGTTTTCCACATTTTGTCACATTACTGCCACAAACATGAAGCAATTTTATTGGAATTCCACGTGAAAGACCAATACAAAGTGGTGTACACCGGAGAAGTGGATCGAAAATCATACATCATTCCAAATTTTTTTTACAAATACATAACTGCAAAGTGGGGTGTGCGTAATTATTCAGCCCCCTGAGTCAATACTTTGTAGAACCACCTTTTGCTGCAATTACAGCTGCCAGTCTTTTAGGGTATGTCTCTACCAGCTTTGCACATCTAGAGACTGAAATCCTTGCCCATTCTTCTTTGCAAAACAGCTCCAGCTCAGTCAGATTAGATGGACAGTGTTTGTAAACAGCAGTTTTCAGATTTTGCCACAGATTCTCGATTGGATTTAGATGTTGACTTTGACTGGGTCATTCTAACACATGGATATGTTTTGTTTTAAACCATTCCATTGTGGCTTTATGTTTAGGGTCATTGTCCTGCTGGAAGGTGAACCTCCGCCCCAGTCTCAAGTCTTTTGCAGTCTCCAAGAGGTTTTTTTTTCCAAGTTTGCCCTGTATTTGGCTCCATCCATCTTCCTATCAACTCTGACCAGCTTCCCTGTCCCTGCTGAAGAGATGCACCCCCCCGGGCATGATGCTGCCACCACCATATTTGACAGTGGGGATGGTGTGTTCTGAGTGATGTGCAGTGTTAGTTTTCTGCCACACATAGCGTTTTGCATTTTGGCCAAAAAGTTCCATTTTGGTCTCATCTGACCAGAGCACCTTCTTCCACATGGTTGCTGTGTCCCCCACATGGCTTGTGGCAAACTGCAAACGGGACTTCTTATGCTTTCTGTTAACAATGCCTTTCTTCTTGCCACTCTTCCATAAAGGCCAACTTTGTACAGTGGATGACTAATAGTTGTCCTATGGACAGAGTCTCCCACCTGAACTGTAGATCTCTGCAGCTCGTCCAGAGTCACCATGGGCCTCTTGACTGCATTTCTGATCAGCGCTCTCCTTGTGCGGCCTGTGAGTTTAGGTGGATGGCCTTGTCTTGGTAGGTTTACAGTTGTGCCATACTCCTTCCATTTCTGAATGATTGTTTGAACAGTGCTCCGTGGGATGTTCAAGGCTTTGGAAATCTTTTTGTAGCCTAAGCCTGCTTTAAATTTCTCAATAACTTGATCCCTGACCTGTCTTGTGTGTTCTTTGGACTTCACGGTGTTGTTGTTCCCAATATTCTCTGAGACAACCTCTGAGGCCGTCACAGAGCAGCTGTATTTATACTGACATTAGATTACACACAGGTGCACTCTATTTAGTCATTAGCACTCATCAGGCAATGTCTATAGGCAACTGACTGCACTCAGACCAAACGGGGCTGAATAATTACGCACACCCCACTTTGCAGTTATTGATTTGTAAAAAAATGTTTGGAATCATGTATGATTTTGGTTCCACTTCTCACGTGTACACCACTTTGTATTGGTCTTTCATGTGGAGTTCCAATAAAATTGATTCATGTTTGTGGCAGTAATGTGACAAAATGTGGAAAACTTCAAGGGGGCCGAATACTTTTGCAAGCCACTATATTACACTATTGGGGTTCTTGGTGTTCCTTGTTTTTATAGTGTAGTACAGGACTGCCCACACTTTTTCAGCTGGAAGCAGTGGCATGGCAATACGGGGTGCAGAGGTTGTGATTGCTCCGGAGCTCTTGGGCCAGAGGGTCCCCTCCCTCTACGCCGGTATTAGCTCTTTTATTGGTCCTGTGCTGGTAATAATCACTTCTATAGATGCTTTGAATAGTGGTAATAATTAACAGACTTCTCCCCATCCCCTTCCTGCACCTCTCATACTATGGTTGTTCTTGGCAGGTTTTTGTGCCCCGTAACAATTAATATGTATATAGTGCTTGGGGGCCCCAATGTAAAACTTGCACTGGGGTCCACAGCTCCTTAGCTATGCCCCTGGCTGAAGGCTACCTTGAAAATTAACATTTAAAATGTTGGCAGATGCCTTTGTACACCTATCCAATCATACAGTGCTGCCCATAATTATTCATACCCCTGGCAAATTTTGACGTAGGCCTCTTTCACAGTGTGACGTTAAAGTCGCACGTTACACAAAGTTTTAACGCAGACTAACGCACAGCAATACAAAGTCTGTGCGACATTCACAGTGCACACGTTGCGTTTGTGTGTAACGTGTAGCGTTATTAGAAAGTGCTGCATGCTGTGCGTTATACACGTTATTAGCTGCGTTGGACTGTTTGCACATGCTCAGTAATGACTTAGAAGCATACTTTTCATTGCCTGTATGCTCTACTGTATGCGACAATAACAGGGCATAGAGTTGCGTTGTGACATTTTTGGGACGTTGCGTTGTTAGTTTGCGTTGCGACTTTAACGTTACATCAAAACGCAACATCCCACTGTGAAAGTAGCCTTAAAGTTACTTTTATTCAACAAGCAATTCTTTTTTTAATGTGAAATAACATAGGTGTCTCCCAAAAGATGATAAAGCAATGTACAAAGCATTATTGTTGGAAAAAAAACAAACATTTCTCAGCTTTTATTTACATTTGTGCAAAAAGTGTCCAGTCCAACATTATTCATACCCTTCACAAACTGTCACAGTCTGTGGGAAAATCCAAAGTTCCATAACATTCAAATTGTCCAAGCTGTTCTAAAGCATCCTAATTACCATGATTAATTGAGAACAGCTGGTTTAATCAACTCAACAGGTGAAAAACAGCAGCTTAAACAAACGAAAAAGAGACTGCACACAATTGGCTGCAAAAACTGTTGCTGTGTATTATGGAGCATAGCACTGCATTACATGTTACGGCCTTCCGGCCTTCCTCAGATGCATAACACGTTATGCATCTGAGGAAGTCCGTAACATGTAATGCAGTGCTTTGCTCCATAATACACAGCAACAGTTTTTGCAGCCAATTGTGTGCCATCTCTTTTTTGTTTGTTTATGGTGAACCAGCGACCGCTTGGGCAATCCGGTCGAGAATGAGCACCGGCAAACTATTATTAAAAATACAAGATGTTCTGCACTATGGAAAGTCTCAGAAGACATGGTCGTAAGCCAAAAGTGACACCTGTGCAGGCCAGGAGGATCTGGGCTCCGCTGGTGGCAATGTCTTAAGGCAGACAAACCCACAGACACTGCACACTACTGGGTTCCACTGATGCAGAACAAGGACACCACTTCTACAGATAAGGCACACAAAAGCTTGATTGGCCTTTGCAAATTCTCATCTGGACAAAGAAGAAGAAGACTTCTGGTCTTCTGTGTTATGGCCAGATGAAACAAAAATTGAATTGTTTGGGCACAAAGATGTTTCCTTCATTTGTTGTAAAAAAAAGGAGAAGCCTTCAACCCAAACAGCACCATCCCCACTGTCAAACATGGCGGTGGCAACCTAATGCTTTGGATGTGGGTTTTTTTAGCCAATGGACCAGGGAAGTTAATCACAGTAAATGGCACCATGTCCATGAAAAAAGAGCAATACATGAGGATTCTCAAGGACAACATCAGTCAGTCTGCAGAGAAACTTGGCCTCGGCCACCAGTGGACATTTCAGCATGACAATGACCCAAAACACACAGCAAAAGTGGTGAAGAAATGGTTAGACAACAACTTTAACATTTTGGAGTGGGCCAGCCAGAGTCCTGACTTGAATCCAATTAAGAACCTGTGGAGGGAGCTAAAAATCAGGGTGATGGCAAGAAGACCCTCTAACCTGAAAGATTTGGAGCTCATTGCTAAAGATGAATGGACAAAAATACCTGTAGAGACATGCAAAAAGCCGGTCTGCAATTATAGGACGCATTTGATTGCTATATATTAGCCAATAAAGGCTTTTCTATTGATTATTGAGAAGGGTATGAATAATTTTGGACTGGACACTTTTTGCTCAAATGTAAATAAAAGCTGAGAAATGTTTTTTGTCCACAATAATGCCTCTTGTATGTCGTCTTATTGTCTCTTGGGAGACACCTATGTCATTTCCCATCAAAAAATTACTTGCTGGTTGAATAAAAGTAACTTTAAATCAAATTTTGCTAGTGGTATTAATAATTATGGGCTGCACTGTATTTAGACAGACCCTAACCTAACCTGTGTGTTACCCACGCATTGCATACAGAGAAGCATACAGTGAATAAAAATGATGCTTCGCTGTCACGGTAAACTCATGCATTTTGCAGTATTGCACCGCGGGCAGTGTGTTGGTTGGAATGCCACCACCAAACTCCTCATCCATGCCCTCATAATTTCCCGCCTTGACTACTGCAATGCCCTGCTGTCTGGTCTCCCTATGACCCGAACAGCCCCACTGCAGTCCATCATGAATGCGGCAGCCAGAATTATCCACTGCTCCCATCGCTCCACCACGGCAGATCCCCTCCTAGAATCCCTCCACTGGCTTCCTATCCAGTCCAGAATCAAATTCAAGATACTGTGTCTGACCTACAAATCTGTCCACAAAACTTGTCCAACCTACATTTCCGATCTTACTCAGAGGTACACACCTAGCCGCTCACTCCGCTCTTCCAATGAACTTCGCCTAACCGCCCCCCCCCCCCGCATCACCCAGTCCCATGCACGCCTCCAGGACTTCTCAAGAGCTGCTCCAACACTATGGAACTCCCTACCTCCACCCATTAGGGCAGCCCCCTCCTTCAACATCTTCAAGAAAGCCCTCAAAACTCACCTTTTCACTCTGGCCTACTACCCCTCACAAGTGCTCTAAACCTACAGCTGAACTCTGGTCCCCTTCCGTTCGTGTCCCTACCTCTCCCTCTAGATTGTAAGCCTTTGGGCAGGGTCCTCCTCCTTTTGTGTCCTACCTGATCTTGCACCTCCATTACTGTGAACCCATGCTATGCATCTGAGTGAACCTAACTTGCCTAATCTCCATGCTCCATCCAGTGACTGACTAAGCATTACCTTGTACTCATACTGTGCTGTGCGATCTGGTCTTTCTTGTATTCCTGTATTGTCATATTGCTGTATGTCACCCCTAAATATTGTCTGTAACCTAAACTAATGTTCAGCGCTGCGTAATATGTTGGCACTTTATAAATACAATAAATAAATAAAATAAATAAATGCCGCACGCCGTTAGTCAGCACTGTGAACGTTGCATAGTTACTTCCACATTGCAATGCAGCGGTTTGTAAAAACAACTTTATTATACTTACCAGGCATCCTTCTTTCGTCCGTAGCCCCGCCCCCTAAAGGAAGCGGACATAGCTGCTTCTCTGTGACCAATCAGAGAAGCGCCGCCTGTAACCACTTCCTTTAGGGGGCGGGGCTAATGACAGAAGAAGGAAATACAGAGACCTGGTAAGTTATAATAAAGTTTATTAAAAGTGTAATCGCTCGGCCCTCGAAATTGCTGCAAAACCACTTTGTACGTGATTTATGCAGTACTTATACACTCTTCTATGAACACTAACGCACTCAAAATACTACATGTCCTGCAATTTTGATCACCCTTAATTGCAGTCGCACAAATCGGCTGACCCCTCCCCCCCCCCCCGCTTACTTTTATTAACTAAGCGTTTTTGGGAATCACCAGCGATTATCGGTGATCCGAAAACACTGTCCAAATCACACTACTGGGTTCCAGGCCTTAGGGACCTTTCACACTGCATCAATTGGGTTGCAAAATAATGTTGTGTGCCAGTTTACTGCCTGTACAATTCTATGGGCCTGTTTACATCCCTGCACTATAACAGCTTGTGTTATTCTAAATGTGGCCACTAACGGTTCAATTTCTAGCGAAAAATCGTTCGAGCAATCAGAAATTCTGATCAGATTGGTTGAAAATAATATCAGTTGATGGGCACAATCGATTATGAACGATTTTTTTAAAAAAATCGTCCGACTGGATTTTTGTCAAACCAAAATTTGTTTTTTCTTGTTGGTTGTGATTGATAGGAAGCAAAGATTGGTTCGTTGATGGTGTAGTGAACGATTTTTCGTCCGATCAGAATTTCTGATCGCTTGAACGATTTTTCACTAGAAATTGGATGGTTAGTAGACACCTTTACTCACTGCATACAGGCGTTGAATGGATGTGTATGGTGTTACAGAGCAGGATCATCCACCAGGCAACCTAGGCAGGTGCTTGGAGCCTAGTGGGTGTCAAGAGGCCTACCTGCTGCCTTCTCTGACCTCTCTCCACTTCAGCTTACGAAAAGCACCACAAGGAGGCACCACATCTACCTTGCCTAGGGCCCCGTTACATAGGCTGACCAGGCGTCCTCTTTTGCCCGGACAGGTCCACTTTTTATGACCTGTCCGGGCCGTCCTCCCGGATTTTTTACATGTCCGGGTGACTGAACACAGAGGGAGCCGAGCTGCTTTGTTCAGTGTGTGAGTCAGTGCACAGACTGGCCAGGGGAGAAGGGGGGCAATCTCCCCCCAGGCAGCCTTTCATTCAGTGATTTAGGGCAGGTCTGGTGTATTCAGGTTTGTTGTTGTAAGGTAATGTGAAACACAAGGCTAGCTGATAAAAGTGCAATTAGAGGGCAGGCAAGCTTGTAAATATACACAGCATGATGCAGAGCTTGCCTGGAGGGTCCCTGGGCAAATATCTGTCTAGTCTCTCCCCATTGTTATAATGACTGCATGTGTGGATAAGGGGTTAAAAAAGTTGAAAAGTTTTTGACAGTCCCTAGACTCCAGGAGGGCTGCTTTCTGACTTGTGTGAGAGACTGGCAGAGCCTCCTGTATTCCTGCACTTCATCATAAACGCCTTTGTTAGCTTGAATTAACCCCAAAGTGTTCACTTAAATCACTGAGATATCCAGCTTTCAGTATGGGCAAATAAATGGCAAAACGTTCAGTACAGCATGTATAACTTGTCTTTTCTCAGCAGTTACAGTTTTAGGTTGAACAGAAGACATGCAGCCATCCAGTTCAGCCAGAATACTAAATCATTATGCTTAACTAGCATGGTTTTTACAGTCTTCTCTGGAGTTCTCACCATGATTGTCATTTGTCACCTGCCTGTGTGATTTTATTGCATTTTGTGGGGAAATCTTCTGCGAATCTGATTGCATTTTGTGGTCGGTCGGGCGGCCGGCCCTTCACCACCATGTGGTCTGGGAAAAAAAAAACGACCCTCCATGCCTGCGAAGTTGGACAGCACACTGCTAAGGTCTTGTATATTTGGCCCCACCCATGACCACGCCCACATGCTGTTGTGATCGGCCTCTTTTTTGGAAATCAAAATATGGTCACCCTACCGTTACATCTTAATCCATCTCAACACCCACCCACAGCATCTGTTGTAGTTCCCACACATTATAACATGTGGATTGTTCTGCAGAAAGGACACTTGCTATTGATGTTGTGGATCTTTTACACATCATGCTCTGCCGGTTTGCTATCACTGTTACAATAAAAGACCAGGAACTGCATTCATTTGTCACATGACAGCTGCTGTTATGTTTCTCTAACCTCCTCAGCAGGGAAGGAATCCCTGAGGAGTTGTGTGATCTACAGCAGATAAAGGATGCGCAAAGATCATGCAGAACGTGCCGATGCTTTGCTATAGGCCCTTTATTATCACATGCCCCCTGTGTGACCGCTGCACCACAACAAGGCAGCGCATGCAACACGCTACATAAAGTGAACCCAAACCAAATGGATAAAAATGAGTTTCACTTACCTGGGGCTTCTACCAACCCCCTGCAGACATCCTGTGCCCTCGCTGTCCTGGAACGATGCTCCAGTCCCCCACCGCAGCTCTGTCTGGTTTTACACTGACTGGTTAGTCAGGAGCGACCTGCGCAGGCGAAGTACTCTGAAATCTGGTTAAAACGAGGACGCCCTTCAGGGCCATGCAAGCGCAGTATACATCGACTGGCGCCAGACGACCGGAGCATTATTCCAATGTTGGCGCGGGAAATCAGTAGTGTTCTCCACAGGTAAATCACGGTTCTATACTGCAAGAATCTAACCCCTACATTCTTACAGTATTCAGGTACGTTATCTGTTGGCCTCCCTTTGGTGACAGGTCCCCTTCCACACAGTGACCTGTGAGTAACATGGTGATACGGTGTTCACAGTGGGGGTACCACAGCTTGTTCCTGCAGTTGTGATACGCGATCCCTCCGTATATAATGCATGGCTGCCTGTAAAATATTTACACTGCCCCACAACTAATTGTCTGTGTGTTGAAGTGGAAGCCGGTATGTACTTAACATGTACACAGCAGAACCATGTACACAACATAGTTATGTCTGGACAGGGAGCTATGAAAATTTAAAACTGAATGCGAGGCACGAAGGGCTTGTTCTAATTCACTTTTTCTCCTAAGTTTTCTCCTAGTTGATATTTCATATATTATCAGTAAAATGCCTTTTAAAAGGGACACTGAGCTGTAAATAAAAAAAACGCAATTTGAACTAACTAACCTTAGTCTTCCCCCAGTCCCCCGTAGCCTGCGAGGTCCCCGGAGTCCTCCTCCTGGCTCCTCTTCCGGGCCCGCTGGTGGCTCCGTTAATAGGCGACTTCAGTCCGTGCCCTAGGAGGAGGTCCCTGTCCTAGTAAGCTTACAATCTAGAGGGTAGTGGGTTGTAGACATTAGGGAAGGAGACGCGGGTTAGCAGATGAGGCAGTTAGCCTCCAACGCTACCTTTAGCAAATGAAAGGCTTGCCTGATCGGGTGTGTTTGGTGAAGGTTTTCAGGTGCAGAGGATGGTGGACTGACTGTGGGAGAGAGTTCCAAAGGAGAGGTGATGCTTGTGAGAAGTCCTAAACGCGATCATGAGAGGAGGTGACCAAGCTAGAGGACAAGAGGGTCTCATGGAGGGACTGTGGTATACAGGAAATGTTTTAGAGGACAAGAGGCTCTCATGAAAACTTTATACGGGCTTTACTGAGGCTATAACTATACCATCTAATCAAAATCTGTAACAAAGACTGGCTGAAATAAAATGTATAGGATTAAAAGAGCGGCTTCTCACATTTCTCCTGACTTGGATTGTGCAGGTACCATGGACACGTTCCCACAGAGGCGTTCACCTATGGCGATACGTATGGAAACACCACAGCACGCTGCTTCCAGGACTTCCGCTCATCAGCCCTCAGTTCCAGCCAGAGTCCTTACTGTAAAGGGGGACAGTTCCCCACTAGCTACGCCAATGACCCCGCGCTGGTGCTGAGCAGCCGCTCTCGTGGCTGGGACAGGTCCCTGTATAGTCCTGGCTGGTCCCGGCACAACGTAGACTATGACCGTACCCAGGAACTCAACCAGTTCAGAAAGGTAAGGCTCTCTCCTAGGTACACGGTGCCTGTCTCTTCCACCATGCTAAGGCCCTGCCGGTTTCATTGTAGATGAATTATAGCAACTCTCTGTGACGGTCTTACTGGAAGGTCATATTTTCTCCTGGGATAAGCTGTGGGTATCACGTCATCATCTGTTCCCTTTACTCCCAGTGGAGCGCATGACAGGGGCGCCTCTAGCCATTTTGTCACTCCAGGCGAGAAAACCTGTGGCGCCTTAACCCCAATACCCCCCCCCCCCCCCCCCATGAAGATAATCATAATGCGGCAGTGTTTCACCAAAAAATAAGGCAGAAATCACAGTTATTGTGGCAGCGTTTCACCAGAAAAATACATGTAAATGCGGCAGCGTTTCACCTGAAAATACACAATACTGGCAGCGTTTCACCAGAAAATACACAATGCAAGCAACGTTTCACCAGAAAATACTCAATGCGCTAGTGTCTCACCAGAAGATACACATAGTCCCACTTTCATGAGGCACAAAGTGGGACAGAAGGAGGCACAGGGGGACTGAATAAGGCAGACAGGGCAACATAGGGAGGCACAGGGGGCCAGAAGGAGGCATGAGGGTCAGAAGAAGTCACAAAGGAGGACAGAAGGAGGAACAAGGGAACAGAAGGAGGAGCACAGGGTGTCACAAGGGTCACAATGGGCAACAAAAGGAGGCACAATAGGGGACAGAATGAGACACAAAGGAGGACAGAAGGAGGCACAGTAGGTCGGAAGGAGGCACACAAGGGGACAGGAGGCACAATGGGCAACAAAAGGAGGCACAATGGGGGATTGAATGAGACACGAAGGAGGACAGAAGGAGGCACAGGACGACAGAAGGAGGTCCACAGAGGGGCAGGGGGCGGTACAGGTGGACGGAAAAAGACACGAGGGCCAGAAGGAGCCACAAAAAAGGACAGTGGGAGGCAGACAGGAGACTAAAGGAGGCACACAGGTGGTAAGAAGGAGGCACAAAGTAGGGCAGAAGGAGGCACAATGGGGGACAAAAGGAGGCACAGGAGGAAATAAGGAGGCACAGGGGACTGAAGGAGGCACACAGGGGACAGGAGGAGGCACACAGGGGACTGAAGGAGGCACACAGGGGACAGGAGGAGGCACACAGGGGACAGGAGGAGGCACACTTCAAATGTTTTCTTCGACTGCTCTTCTCCATGTTTTTCGAGGCCAGCCCTTTCTTTTTGATCCCTATGGATTCCTAGCTAGGGCTCTTCTATCTACAGATTCCCTGTCTGAGGGTGTTGCCTATACAACCCTGCTTCCTTTTCCTTAACTGAATTTCTATTGGTAGTTAGTTGGTTGGTTGGGAGTATCTGCAGAGATCATAGTAGTGTACCCAGAGACGTAACTAGAGCCCCAGCAGCCCACATGGGTGACAGAGGGTGGACTATGACAGAGCATGGTCCAGATGATGGCGTGTTAGGGGCATTTCCTCCTTCCTGACCCAAAAGGAGATTTTTCTTGTTTTCATTTTTTTTCTGTGGGTTTCATGTAAATTCCAATGTGGGCTTTGTGACTTCTAGCTGCACCTCTCAGTGTTAAACACCAAATAAACTACAAGTGTTTTAACCCATTAACAGCTTCAATAGACATACCTTATTTGAGATAAGTGCGCTGCTTCTGACCTCAGTTGGCAGAACTTGTTGTGCTGTAAATTCTTGGAATGCTTTGATCTCTCTCTGCTAGCAGAACATATAGAAACTGAAAGCAGAAGTCCTCTGTTATTGTCTCACACTGCCCCCTAGTGACAAGTGGCCATAAATACACATTACAGCAGTACTAATTAGAAGCAAGGAAATGCAACAAATAAGAAATAAAATGCTGAAATAAATTGGCCTGGGGCACTTGCAAGCCTCTAAATAAATTGGTTGCTAAAGGGTTAAAGGACACCTAATTTGAGAGGCATATGGAGGCTGCCATACTTCTTTCCATTTAAACAATGCCAGTTGTCTGGCTGTCGTGCTGACCTTTCAGGTTTCAGTAGTGTCTGAATCACACACCTTAAACAAGCATGCAGCAAATCATTCAGTCAGGCGTCAGTCAGAAACACCCCATCTGCATGCTTGTTTCAGGGTCTATGACTAAAAGGTGCCCTTACACTAACTCGATTTTCCACCGATAGATCTCTGTGATCAAATCTGCTGTGAAATAGATAACGGAAATGCGGATCGGTCGACCGATTTCCATCCGAAATCGATCGATTCTGTCAATCTGTCCAGGAGGAAAATTTTGCTTGATCCCGCGGCGTTCGATTCGGCGACAACCAACGCAGCAATAATCTCATCTGTTGCGCTGGAGTGAGTCCCCAGTCCATGCTGTCCCTTTCTCCGGCTGGCCTTCTTCATCTTCTCTGCACTTCCTGTCCCGTCCTGTGAGAAGGGGAAGTTCAAACAGTAGAAAGAACAGTGACGGCACACAAGATTGCTTCTTCAAGTAAGCTGTATTTTGCACTCATACAATTACAGAGTATGCAGAGCACATGACATGTTTTGGGCGATTCGGGCGTGGCCCTTCCTCAGGTGTGGAAGGGCTACACCCGAAACATGTCGTGTGCTCTGCATACTCTGTAACTGTATGAGGGCAAAATACAGCTTACTTGAAGAAGCAATCTTGTGTGCCGTCTCTGTTCTTTCTACTAGTTTGGTGTATAGCAGGAGCAGGAGTGGTGTACCTGCAGGAGCTCGGCACCGGCTTCCAGGTCTGGAGCTAGAGACCTGTCCACAGGTGGTCTTAGTGTGTCTACAGATACAGAAGTTCAAACAGAAGGGCGCCCTCTACTGTTTGAACTTTCCCTTCTAACAGGACAAGACAGGAAGTGCAGAGAAGATGAAGAAGGCCAGCCGGAGAAAGGGACCGCACAGACCCGGGGACTCGCGCCGGCGGAACAGGTTGCTGCGGCCAGCAGGAGACCAAATGGGGGCATCAAGCAGGCGGCAGCTCCACAGGTTGTGAATTGATTTCATGCTGAAATCTATTGAAAATCTGTGTGCAGTGTATGGGCAGCCATTAGATCCCTCTCTGATCAGATTCGATCAGAAAGGGATCTATCTGTTGGTCGATCTGGTGGCAATCAACCAGTGTATGGCTGCCTTAAGAGTATTAGAGGCAGAGGATAAGCAGGACAGCCAGGCAACTGGTATTGCTTAAAGGGAAGGTCCAAGCAAAATAAAAAAAATGAGTTTCACTTACCTGGGGCTTCTACCAGCCCCATGCAGTCACCCTGTGCCCTCGTAGTCACTCACTGCTGCTCCAGTCCCTCACTGGCAGCTTGCCGACCTCGGAGGTCTGCGGGGCGCATTGCGTACATTTTTACGCATTCTCGCTAGTGCAGGAACATTACCACATACATTTTTACGCGTTACTGGTTCAATGCGTACATTTACATTACGCATTGAACCGGTAAGCTGCCAGGTCGGCAAGCTGCCAGTGGGGGACTGGAGCAGCAGTGAGTGACTGCGAGGGCACAGGATGGCTGCATGAGGCTGGTAGAAGCTCCAGGTAAGTGAAACTCATTTTTTTATTTTGCTTGGACCTTCCCTTTAAAGTGGACCCAAATTAAAAATACAAGATTTCAGAAATAAAATCTATTTTCTAAATTATAATAATAAATAGCAGCCTTTTTTTAGCTGCATGATGACAAATATAAAATATTTTACATTTATTGGAGGAACCCCTCCCTTCCTTTCAAATTGCCGGGACAGAATCCGGCAGACTGGTGGAGTAGGTGGTGTCTGGCAATGGAGGAATTGCTAATGGCTGCCCCCTGTATAACCCTAGTTATGAACAGAGAAAGGTGAAAATCATGCACTGAAATGCTCATAGGTTTGAAGGAGTGTTTATTTATCTTTGTATGTGTCAGAGTGGTGCAACTAAATATTTTTAATTAAAAAAAAATGTTTGGTCTGGGTCCGCTTTAAAAGGAAATTAATATGGAAGCCTTCATATACCTCTCGGCTCAGGTGTCCTTTAAAAAACAATATAATATAACAATATAATATAACAATATAATGAATATAATGAATGTATTAAATCATAATGAAGGAAACAGTGGATAAATGTAAGATGGATAACACAAATAAACATTGTATTGAGAAATGTGAAGGCATGAAGGAACAATGGGGTTGATGACTCACTTGCACATTTCCTCCCTTCTGAGCGGATTCACAAAAGCAACCTTATGCTATAACTCATAGATGCATGCAGATTTATACAGGTTATTTTAGCTCACTGTGCAGAAACCCTGATGTGCTGGATTGTTAGACGATATTGCAGGGCAACTACACACAACTGAGACAGCGCCAAACAACCGCCGAGACTGACTTTCCTCTAGCATGTGTGTGTGCGAGGAATCAGCTGCTGGGTACAGATGGTCAATTGCATAGGCATGTATTGAAAATTGTACGTACCTTGGAATGGGACCAACCAATGCACTTCCTGCAGATTCTGATTAGCCCGATTCTAAGCTGGGAAAATGTGCACGTTAATGGCCATCTCTAATGTGATTGATGAAATTATCTGCCCTCCAGTTTAAAGGATACCCGAACTGAAATGTGACATAATGAGATAGACATGTTTATGTACAGTGCCTAGCACACAGATAACTATGGTGTGTTCCTTTTTTTCTTTCTCTGCCTGAAAGAGTTAAATATAAGGTATGCAAGTGGCTGACTCAGTCCTGACTCAGACAGGAAGTGACTACAGTGTGATCCTCACTGATAAGAAATTCCAACTATAAAACACTTTCCTAGCAGAAAATGGCTTCTGAGAGCAAGAAAGAGGTAAAAAAGGGGGAATTTCTTATCAGTGAGGGTCACACTGTAGTCACTTCCTGTCTGAGTCAGGACTGAGTCAGCCACTTACATACCTGATATTTAACTCTTTCAGGCAGAGAAAGAAAAAAAGGAACACAGCATAGTTGCAGATTCGCATAACCCATTTGAGTAAATGGGCCTGTTTCCACTTGTCCGGAATTCTGTGCGGTTTGTTGTGAAGAAAAAAATCTGCACAGCAGAACCATCAGAATTTGCTCGCCGGACACCCTCACGCGATTCGTCTGTAATGTATTTAATTGGAAAATCATAAGCATTTTAGTATTGCGGTTTTCCATGTATTTTCTTTCGCATTTTCGTTTAAAAACCCATGTCAATGCATACCGGCATTGATATGGTTAAAATCGCACAGCGCAAACCGCAAGCGATTCCACGTGAAAAACTGCATACAAATGCGAACGAATCCGCAAGCGCATGCGGATTCGTTCACACATTTTCCACGTCGGAATCGCGCCGCAGTAGTGGAAACGGGCCCTTACTGACAGCAGCTGATTTATAACCGACAGCAACTGGTATATTTCAGCTCTGACAAAATGTTGTCAGAACTGGAAGGGATTATTGACAGAAGAAAATGGTGAGCTTCTGAGAGGAACTGATGGTGAGGTAACTATGTAATGTTCATTTGCAGCTACGCCATGTGTTCAATTTAAAAAAAAAAAAAAAAAATTACTTGGTTCAGGTTCACTTTTATGCCTTCTAAATGAGCGCTTTACACTTCATAGAGAATTTTTATGTGTGCATCAAACCAAGTAACACCTGACAAATCCGGCTTTGCAAATTTGGCCTAATTGGCTACTCACGAGACATAGCGCATGCAAATAAGCATTTCCTTTCACATGCCAAAGTTTGCAGGGTTAAATGGGCGCTTTATAGCCATCAGTGCTTTCTGAGAGGTTTTTAAAAAACGCTCCCATTGGCTTACAATAAAATTGCAGTAAAATCGTGATCGCGGTAAACTTTTACAACAACTTTGCCGCGATTTTAAAGTAAGTCAATGGGAGCGTTTTTTAAAAAGCTCTCAGAAAGGTGCTTTTAGTGTGTCTGAGCTCTTACAGTTTACACAAATTCTGCTGCTTGATGTCTCCTATAGGTAAAATCATGTAACATACATCATAAAGTAAAAAATGACTGGCTGGTTAAGATCATGTGATCTTAGTTATCCCTGCAGGTTTTTTGCAATCTTACATACCGTGATTTCTCCAATCGGTAAAATCAGGTTGGACACGACAGGAATTGACAAATGGTCACGTTAGAATATTGGCCGATTAAGAGAATCGTGATCTGCTGTCACTCCTGGGCCCATATTCAATTTACTTTTCCCCCTGAGTTTTCTCCGAGGTGATATTTACTAGGTGATAAGTACTATGAAAATTATTTTGAGTACTTTCTTGCTCACTGATACAGTAGTTTAAAAGGCAATATATTGACAAGGTTTAAAAATATGTCCTAGGAGAAAACTAAGGAGAAAAAATGTATTGCATATGGGCCTTTGTCATGAAATGCCTTTTAACCACTTAGGTCTATCTGGACGGACATAGCAATCAATGGATCAATAAATGGGAACACAGGGATCAATAAATGGGAACACAGTCCCCATTCATTGATCTAAGTCCCCGTATGAAAGACCGACGCCGTCAGTGAGACAGCTTCGTGTTTCATAAATCGCCTTCTGCCCCATCAACGCTTTACTTCTGCTTGCGTAATAATACTACACGTGCAGAAGTAAGCTACGAGGGCATCTTGTGGCCAAAAAGTAAAATTACATCTGGAAATAAAAATTTCCAGATAATAACATTTTTTTTTTTTACTATTAAAATTAGTCCCTTACCCCTCACACTCCCCAATAGCTACACACATTTTTTTTTGTTAAAAAAATAAAAAAAACATAGTTACCTTAAGGACTAAACTTTTGTAATATGTATGTAGTAAGGTATAATACTGTTATTTTTTAAATTATGGGATTGTAAATAGTGATGGACACAAAACTGAAAAAAAGTACCTTTATTTTTAAATAAAATATCGGCGCCATACATTGTGATAGGGAAATAATTTAAATGGTGTAATAACCAGGACAAATGGGCAAATAAAATACATGGGTTTTAATTATGGTAGCATGTACTATTTTCAAACTATAATGGCCAAAAACTGAGAAATAATGAATTTTTTCAATTTCTTTCTTAAACATCCTGTTAAAACGGATTTAGAATAAAATAATTCTTAGCAAAATGTACCACCCAAAGAAAAAATGGTGGCGGGAAAAAGAAGATATAGATCATTTTGTTGTGATAAGCAGTGATAAAGTTATTGGCGAATGAATGGGAGGGGAAAGTTGCTCGGATGCATAAGGTGAAACAACACTGTAGGCTGAAGTGGTTAAAGGGAACCAGAGATGAACGTTTCACACAAAATAAACATATCAGTTGATAGCTTGTAAAGAATAAATGCTCTACCCGATAATTTTGCCGCTCTGGTGTGCCTTTTTTAGTGTTTTTTATCCATTATTGCTCCAGGAAAAATCAAATATGGCCGCCGGCTCATATCCCTTCTCCTTCCGGGTTATATGAGTTGTTCTGGATGTGCTGTCTTGGCTATATGAGACTATGCTGCTATCTAGGCTAAATGCAGCCTTTCATCTATGTGCTTTCATTTTGGTATGATCTGCCTGTAGGAAGTGTCACTGATAATAACTGCAGTTTCATTCCTATGAGAATCTAGTGCACACAGAGCACACAGGGATCACATTACAGCCACAGGGCTTCTCTCTCAGGAGCAGCAGCCTCTCCCATATCATCACAGCTCTCAGTATGCAAAGCAGAAGATCTAAGCCAGGAGGTGGCAGGCTTGGGCTTGAAAGGACTCCACAGAAGAGTGACTCAGCTATAATGATTCCAGGTCAAACCTAGACTGAGCCAGTCGGGGATTCTTATCACAGCTGATAATAGACTAATTAAGCAGATAACAATGAAACTAAAAGCAGGGTATGTGTTTACTGTCATGTCCCCACTGATAAATGTAATAAAATACATGAGGGTGCTTCCTCTCTGGTTCTCTTTAAACCCTTTAAACCACTAGTAAGCAAGAAAATACTAATATAATTTTAATAGTACTTTTGGCAGTACCTTTTCACCTAATTTTTGGTACTTTTTCCATTGCAAAGTGCTAAAAAGTTATTTTAAATTGAAAATTAAAAATGATCTCCTAGGAGAAAACTTAGAAGAAAAAGTGAATTACATATGGGCCTTGGTTCATATGCAATTAACCTTTTCTCCTCAATTTTCTCCTAGGCGATATTTTTAAATAGGTCCATAAAATGCCTTTTAAGCCACCCACCAAGCAAGAAAATATTCACAATAATTTTGATAGTACTTTTTGCAACTCAGTTGCAAAGTGCTGGGAAGTTATTTTAAATGGAAGATCAAAGTTTATCTTCTAGGAGAAAACTCAGAAGAAAAAAGTTAATTGCTTAATAAAAATGCCTTGAAAGCGGAATGAGACTCAGCATTTCTTCTTTGCTCTAAGGGCTGGTGCACACCGAGCGGCTTTTTCAGCGTTTCTGGATCGGCTTGGTCAATGCATCTCAATGGGCTGGTGCACACCAGAGCGGGAGGCGTTTTGCTGAAACGCATACTCCCGGGGTGAGGCATTTTTTGGATTGCGGATGCGTTTCTGCCTCAATGTTAAGTATAGGAAAAACGCAAACCGCTCTGAAAAACGCTAGATCAGAGCAGTATTCCAGGCGTTTTTTGTTACAGTAGCTGTTCAGTAACAGCTTTACTGTAACAATATCAGAAATCTACTACACCAAAAACGCTTCACAAAACCGCAAAGTGCTAGCTGAAACGCTACAGAAAAAGAAGAAAAAGCGTTTCAAAATCTGCTAGCATTTTGCGGATCTGCTAGCGGGTTTTGGTGTGCACCGGGCCTAAAAGATTATTTACAGCATAATATATACTACCACCATTATTTTTTTTACTAGAACAGCAAAGGGTTAAACACAGGACTTACAAGTTCCCTGCAGAGAAACCTGGATGCATCCAAACTGGAGATAATGTTATCTTGTGCTTACTTAATTGTATCAAGTGAGGAATGTAAACACTTCTCTGACACTGCAGACTCTCCTGAACACAGAGAGACACTCAGAAAGCATTTCTCAGTACAATACAATATGAAAACACACGTTATGAATAAAATGCAAAGTCAGCTCTCAGAGCAAAAAAAATTGTACCTGGGAACTTGTAATTTCTAAATGAATACTAATACTTATGCATAAAAGCAAATATAATAACCGTATGGAATATAAAAAGTAGGAAAACATGTTTTTATTGAATTTTATGTCCGGGTTTTATACAGCTTTAAAGCCATCAGCAAGCAAGAAAATAATTTTGTCAGAACTTTTGCCCACTTTTTAATACTTTTTCAATTGCGGAGTGTGAAATAGTTACTTTAAATAGAAGATGAAAAAAATATCACCAAGGAGAAAACTCAGGAAAAAGTTAATTGCATAGGGCCCAAGTTGTGTGGAAGAAATTGACCATCCATGTTCAGAAGCTGCTCACGCTCTAACCCGCCCATCTCATGTTTCAGAGCGCTCAGCTGCACCGCGACCACTACCGGGACAAGACGGGGACCGTTCCCCAAGTCCCACACTTCATCCTGCCTGTGAAGAATGAAGAGGCCTACCCACTACCCCAGCAATGGTAAGACGACAACGCCAGGAATTAAAAAAACTAAAAATCTAGTGGTAACAGCCCGATTTGGGCAGTACGGAGTTTTCGCAGTGACATTGTGCTGACGGGTCTTCTGAAGATTTTGGCCAATGTGAGCTGGGAACTTAAAGCGGTCTAACACCCAGCATTTCAACTTTGCTTTACAAGATTGCTTACAGCTTAGAAACTATTATGCCAGGTTTTTTTAAAGCAGAAATTCACTGAATGGGTTAAACATGAGATTTTAGTTTTGCATTTAGGTAGAAATCGGAATGGGTGCTGAGGTTTAAGGCTCATACACACATCAGACCATAGTCTTTGGAAAATGAAAGACCACAGACCAATTTTACCCCCTTCCATGTAGTATGAGAGCCATACTCTTCACAGTCTATTCTATGGAGCTGAACTCCCCATCAGACAGAAATCTTTGCAAGATGCTGCACACACAGATGCTGTACACATTCAAAAGATCTGTTCCTGCAAAAGATCCGTTCCTGCAAAATGCATTCATAGTCTATGATATCTGCAGATCCTCATACCGACCTTGTTTAACAGACATTCATCTGCAGATCAGATCCACCAGGATGGATTTTCAGATCTGCAGATGATTGTCTGATCTGCAGATGAATGTCAGTTAAACAAGGTGTGTATGATGATCTGCAGATCTCATGAATGCAATTTGCAGGAACGGATCTTTGGCAGGAACAGATCTTTTGTAGATACTGATCTTATGTGTCTGTACAGCATCTGTGTGTGCAGCATCTTGCAAAGATTTTTTTCTGATGGGGAGTTTAGCTTCATAGAAAAGACTGTGTAGAGTATGGCTCTCATACTACATGGAAGGGGGTAAAATTGGTCTGTGATCTTTCATTTTCAAAAGACTATGGTCTGATGTGTGTATGAGCCTGATGCTACGTACACACATGCGACAACGATCGTTCGTTGAGGACGACGAACGAACTTTTAATTGACGAAAGAACGACCGAAGTAAAGTTAGTTGTAAAAAGTGTGTAACGATCACATCGTTAGAACGAACGTTACACCACGTAAAAGCACTTAATGCGCCTGCGCATAAAATTGTGAAGTTCCTTGGAGAAAAAGTGAAATACGCATGTCCAGCCTGGTACGAATGATCGTTTCCAACGATGTACCACTTTTGCTAACGATCGTCGGTGGTAAAAATCCGCCAAGACAGAACTTTGTTTTGTAGCGATTTGCCTCGTTCGTCGTTTGCCTTAATAGTCGTTGGTTCGTTTTTTGTAACGATCGTCGTTGGTAAAGATCGGGGAACGATCGTTACAAACGACTATAACCGCATGTGTGTACGCACCTTTAGATACAAAATGTATATTTGTTTGGAATGCAAATAGACCTCTGAAAAGCCTGTCTGGGAAGCCCTCTGTGCTCTCTCAGAGAGGTGTTTGTTTATTTACATTGTAAATAGATACATTTTGTATCTAAACCTCAGCACTGAGGCTGGATTTCTAACTAAATGCAACACTAAAATGTCATGTTTCACCCATTCAGTGAATTTCTGCTAAAAAAAAAAAATCTGGCATAATAGTTTCTAAGCTGTAAGCAATCTTTTAAAGCAAAGTTGAAATGCTGGGTGTTAGACCACCGTTATATGAGAGTAGGGGGAGCACAAGAACCTGTGTGTGACTGTAACTATATTGACTGTACACTCCAAGGAAACAAATGTGACACAGGCACTTAGTAATGCAGTGTCAGGCGTTCAAAAGGTGTTAACTTTTTTTTTATTGTGTTCTGTTAGCGACAATGAAAACGGAATGATCCCCATGCAGACACTGGAGGTGGGTATACAAACTCCATGCAGATACAAGCTTGGTTGGGAGCATAGGTCTCCGCTGCTACAAGACATGAGCCACAGAGCTGTCAACATGCAGTTCCCCCTGCACAGCCGTCACATTCTATCTGTGGCACCCCGTGCATTTGCAACACTTGCATTGGGTACTGCAAATAAAACAGGAAGGCTGCACACTACAGAGAGTCAGTGCTATAGAAATGCAGTTTACCAGCCAGTTACAATAATCTTCTCGCCTTTCTTTCCTATCCAGGCTGTGAGCGTGGCTCCTCCCACTCCATCCTTTGCTGAACCCACAACACAGTGTAGACCGGCCTGGAGATTGAATTGCCCAATGAATGAGCAGGAACATCCCAACCAATAAATGAGCAAGAAAACCCCACCCAATAAATGAGCAAGAACAGCAGGGGGCGGTCCTGTGTTTGATTTTCCTTTGTTGCTTGTAACCATGCGCTCTCGTAATTTCAATCCTGAGTCTGACGCACAAGAAGTAGGTGAAATAATCAAGATTAAACATATTTTATACATATACAGTGTGTGGCTGCAACACATTCTGCAATTGGCGTCAAGTCCTGGTGCGGGGTTTTGCAGGAGATCATCTCCGCTTGAATGATGGAGCTCTGTTCCTCCATCAGCCTCCCAGCAGTGATCGCCGCTGGGAAACTGTTAGACGGCAAAATCGCCGTCTATTTACATTGTACAGTGCTGCAATCTATTGCAGTGATGTACTGGGGACAGCCGTGTGACACAGCTGTCCCCCTGGGTGGCAGAGAAGCGATCCGCTGTCATAGGCTGAAGCCTATGACATCCGACTGCGCTAATTGGCTGGCAGGGGAGGGAGGGAAGGTTGTTTAAAAAAAAAAAGTGAAATTTATTGTTAACAGAAACAAATGAGAATTTGGAAAAAATAAATAAACATTGGGGGAGCGGTCACAGCCCACTAACAGAAAGCTCTGTTGGTGGGCAGAATTGGGGGGGGGGAGAAAATTACTAGTGTGCAGAGGAATACAGCCCTGCAGCGAGCCCTTCAAGGTGCAGTGGCCTAATTTGTAAAAAAAATGGCCTAGTGACTAGTCACTAGGGGGTTTAAGCCCGTGATCCTCAAGTGGTTAAGCAGCATGGATATAGGCGGAGGAGGTTTTCAGCAATGAAGGCGGTGCCGATATAGGTGGAGGAGGCGTGCTGATATCGGTGGAGGGTTGTTTTTTTTTTAGTGATGGAGGCAGAGCCAATATCGGTGGAGGGTGTTTTTAGCGATGGAGGCGGAGCTGATATCAGTGGAGGGGGTTTTAGCGATGGAGGCGGAGCTGATATCGTGGAGGGTGTTTTTAGCAATGGAGGTGGAGTTGATATCGGTGGAGGGGGTTTTTAGCAATGGAGGCGGAGCTGATATGGGTGGAGGGGGGTTGTAGCAATGGAGGTGGATCTGATATCGGTGGAGGGGGTTTTTAGTGAAGGAGGCGGAGCTAATATCGGTGGAGGGGTTTTTTAGCGATGGAGGTGGAGCCGATATCAGTGGAGGGGGTTTTTAGCGATGGAGGCGGAGCTGATATCGGTAGAGGGGGTTTTTAGCGATGGAGGCGGAGCTGATATCGGTGGAGGGGGTTTTTAGCGATGGAGGCGGAGCTGAAATCGGTGGAGGGGGTTTTTAACGATGGAGGCGTTCTGATAACGGTGAAATTTGGTCGGTTAGATTCATTCTGAAATCCAATGCAACTGTATGGGCCATCGATCTGCTGTTAGCAGTAAATCGACCTAGATTTTCTATCCTGTCAGAAAGATCAAATCGATCAAAATCGGCCGCAAATCGATCGGATGTGGAATTTGATAGAATCAATTTCTGATCAATCGATGGCTGAGATCGACCAGTGCATGGGCCCCTTTACAAGTGTAAACACCTATTTATAAAATAGAAACCATTCCCTGTGGAGTGAAGAGCAGACAAAAAAATAGCCACTCTCTGCTGTCAACAGAGCCTAAAAGGTGTCCAGTCCAATCCGTCAGTTTGGCATCAGTTTTCTATTGTGTTGACACATATAAAGTGTACATACATTTCCAGTCCAGTCCTGTCAGTCTTGTATGAGTTTTCAATATAACAGGATACTTTCGCTGTCAGTTTAGCAATGAGCGGAGAACGCTGAGGAATGTCTGTTCTCAGCTGAAGTGGGAACACAGCCTGAAGCAAGCCTTGTTCCTGTGACCTCTGACCCTGTGAGATAGGAAGGCGCGGCAGCTTGCTGTGACACAGAGAGACACTAACATGCCCTGTGTATATAACTCCACTGTGTGATGAGGAATGGCCACACCTCTCAGCAGGGAATATGTGGACAGAAGATGCCTTAACCACACCTCCTGCCCAGACAAAGAATTCAAAGGCAAACAACGCATTCTCATTTCTCAAATCACACTTGTCCGTTCTTCTGTAGACTTTTCCTGTAGGCTGGCTTCACACTGCATATTAGCGGTGCAGTGAACAGGCCTTCAGGGATTACTGCGGTAGTAAGTGGTAATCCCCTTCTGGCATCCGACCAAACAGGAAGTGACGCTCACTTCCTGTTGGGCAATCAATGACGTGCGCAGAAGCGTATTGTCAGCATTTTCTTTGTTTTCAAAAGCATTCTCAGTGAGCCTACCTACTCATTATTTTGGTGGTTGCCGTTCAGAAAATGCTTTTCAGATTTTAACTGCTTACGCTTTGTTTACTACATTGTGAAATCATAGAGGTTGGACATACAGTTAAAGTGCTTAACCTATTTTGGTTCCTGGACGTAGAAACTACGTCCAGGAACCATGCGCGCTACCGCGCGCCCCCGCGGCCGATCGTGCGCGTGCACGCGCACTCCCGGCCGCGGATTCGGTAGCCAGGGAATCAATGTATCAAGCTATGGTGCCCGATCACTGATTCCTCTCCCCCGCTGAAAAAGTGACAGCTTCTCTCGGAAGCTGCGCCTTTTCTGGCCGTTTCCTCCCCGATGCGCCACTCTAAACGTCATGTAAACAAACTCATGGCCGCCATCTTGTGGCCAAAAAGTAATACTACAACTGAAAATAAAAATAAATTAAAATGAACACACATTTACATTATAATTCTATTGTTTACCCCCCACCCTCCCAAAACTACCCAAATAAAATGTTTACTATAAAAAACAAAACAAAAAAAAAAACATGTAAATATTTACCTAAGGGTCTAAACTTTTTAAATATCAATGTAAAGATGAAATATTTCTATTTTTTTTTATTTTAAACTTGTTAATAGTGATAGATGCAAAATGGAAAAAATGCACCTTTATTTCCAAATAAAATATTGTCGCCATACATTGTGATAGGGACATCATTTTAACGGTGTAATAACCAGGACATATGGGCAAATACAATACGTGAGTTTTAATTATGGAAGCATGTATTATTTTAAAACTATAATGGCTGAAAACTGAGAAATAATGAATTTTTCCATTTTTTTCTTATTCTTCCTGTTAAAATGCGTTTACAGTAAAGTGGCTCTTAGCAAAATGTACCCCCCAAAGAAAGCCTAATTGGTGGCGGAAAAAACAAGATATAGATGTCATGATCGCTGCTGCAGCAGGTATTGCTGGAAGTAGTAGTGCTGCAGCTCAGGTAGTTCTGATCTCTTTCCATGCAAGCTGCATAGCTTTGTCTGCCTTTCCCTGCTGTCAGCTTGTGACTGATTATCATTCACCTGTGTGGGAATCTGCATGTCTGCTCCCATTGGATGACCTCAGTATAAAGATCTGCTTCCTGCAGGACTCCTCTGGTTTTCATAGCTTCAGTTTAAGCCTGTCTTGCTGTCGCTTCAGCCCCCGATCGTGTTTCTTGTTCTAAAGATACTTTGCTGGTCTTTGCATCATATATTAGTTCATTGCCAATATATATGCATACCAGCACGTTTATTATTTTCCTTGTATTCGTGTTACGTTGATACATCAGTGTCGCTGATGTATACGTACACGAACTGTTTATATCCTGTGTGCAGTTAGTCAGCTTTTCAGCACGTTTTGGTAGTTTGCGCGTATTCGTGATCACCCGTGCTGAGTAAGTTACCCTGCTCCTGGTTCTGTTTGTGGATTGCGTTCATCTCTGCGAAGAGATAATGAATCCTTCTGAATCCTGTTCTGTTACCGTTTGTGGATTGCGTTCATCTCTGCAAAGAGATAACGAATCCTTCTGAATCCTGTTCTGTTACCGTTTGTGGATTGCGTTCATCTCTGCGAAGAGATAGCGAATCCTTCTGAGTCCTGTTCCCTGTATTACTCCTGTCCTAGTCAGAGTTCCTGCTTATGTCATATATCGGTTCATTGCCGATATATACATATGTTAGTCAGACGTTACAAATAGTTTCATTGATAGCTGTAATTGTAATACGCTAGGAAAACATACTTATTGTATATTTGTCTGTGTTACGTTCATCTATCTTGATCCTGCTATTTCCTGACTATCCTGTCCTGTCTTTGTGAGGCACGCCATCGCTGCAAACGCATTGGCTGCCTCATTCCAGTCTGTCTTGTTTTGGACGCTTGCTGTCACTAAGTAGCGGCTAGCTAGCAAGCGTTCATTCTGTCTACCTGTCCTGATCTCCTCAGTTCTGGTTTATGCGCTCAGCGCTACTTTGCGCTGAGACGTTATAGCGAAAGTATTGTTTGTGGCTGTCGGATCTGCACTGGCTCTGTGCGCCACAATCTCCTATTGGAGTCAGTCCTCCCCTCCACTATACTAGGGATAGCCTGTTTCCTTGTGCTAGTGTGTGTACCTCCTCCACGTCAGCTCATGCGTTGCATGCTGACTGTGGAGAATACACCACCAAGCCTTACAATAGATCAGTTCATTGTGATAAGTAGTGATAAAGTTATAGGCTAATGAATAGATCCAGACGAAGCAGGCACCACCTTCAGTAAATAATTAGCTCTTTATTGAAAAAGTCATAAAAAATGACAAGTCATCGATAAAAAATGGCTTTAGCGGCTGACAGCCCGCTGTTTCAAGCTCAGTAGCTCTTTTTCAAAGCCAGAAGCCATACAAACAAGTAGAGGAACAACTCCTCCTTAAATAGGAACTATACAAGTAATTAGCCAATCAATTTAAAATCTGGCTGGCCAATGAGAGCACTCAGGAGGGCTGTGACCCTGATGGGGAACTGAAAAGAATGACATCACTCTGTCCCCTAACTCATGTCGTTCTAAAAAAAACTCAGAAACAATTTCGTATGCCCTTTGTGTCAACTTATTCAGCCTGTAGTCAACAAATGGGCAGTATTGTTAGAAAACATTGGCACCTTTTGCAAGGAGCCTTCCCCCGGATACCGGAGTTCCGCTATCCTCCTTTGCTTTCGTTCAAAAAGGCCCCCACCATTAGTGATAAAGTATTTAGACAACGTAGCTGTAATTCATTGAGTTCTTCCATGATTGTTAATCCATTATCCACTGGTTCAAGAATTGGTACTTTTCCCTGTTTAAGCTGCCATTTGTGCAGCCACATAGCAAAAGGTGGTACATTCACTCATCCATGCAAGGGCACACAATATACTGTTAGAGGTCGCTATTCTTGCGACTCCACTTATGTAGTTTATCTAATTAAATGTCCGTGCGGCCTTGGATATGTCGGAATGACCACTCAACCCTTACGAGACAGAATGGCATCGCATAAATCAGCAATCCGGAATCATGATACGACACAGGCTGTGTCGTCTCATTTTTCAACAGCTCGACATGGTGTGGCACAGATGAAGGCGCAGGTTATAGATAGTGTACCTTATGATTGGCGGGGTAGATTGAATAGAAAGGCTGAATTGGCACGTAGGGAAGCATGGTGGATTCGAAAACTTAATGTTATGGGGTTGGGTGGGCTAAATCGAGAATATGATCTCAGTTTCTGTATATGAGTTGTCCTTTGTGGTTGTCTTTCTCTGCTTACTGTTTCTCCTACTGGTTGGCCTGTGTGATAATCTTGGGACGGCTGTGTTCCTCTCATTTTTTCTAGTGTTGTTTCTAATTTTTTCTTTTTTAGGAAAACTCCCATGTGTCTTGCTGAACGCATAGCGATGTGTGGTATCTTGCCTCTTTGTAAGTATAGGCGGTTGTTGTTTGCTCTGGGGACACCCTTTTGTTGTCATTGCATATTGTCACACTTGGTTGTGGTGACCGTTTCATGTTTGTGATGACATTTTTGGTGGTCCCCAGGCACTTTTGTATACCGCTGCTATATCTTTAAATTTCATTTTCTATCTTCTTTGCGGCTATATTGACGCATGTTAGTGAAATTTTCAGCATTACACGCGTACGGTTTTTACGCGTCAGACGCGTACAATTTTACGCATGCAGTCCTTCTTATACGTACGTATGTTTTTGCCGTCTGGATGATTTTCCGCGTATAATGCGTACGTTTTTCCGTATGCGGACGGTTGTATACGCATGCGCTGGGCGTTGGCAAGACTGGGAGGTGTGTTTTTGGTGATGTCACTCTTTTCAGTTCCCCATCAGGTCCACAGCCCTCCTGAGTGCTCTCATTGGCCAGCCAGATTTTAAATTGATTGGCTAATTACTTGTATAGTTCCTATTTAAGGAGGAGTTGTTCCTCTACTTGTTTGTATGGCTTCTGGCTTTGAAAAAGAGCTACTGAGCTTGAAACAGCGGGCTGTCAGCCGCTAAAGCCATTTTTTATCGATGACTTGTCATTTTTTATGACTTTTTCAATAAAGAGCTAATTATTTACTGAAGGTGGTGCCTGCTTCGTCTGGATCTGCATCTTTGGATCATTGGTACAGTGGTCTTAAAGCTACGGCACACCCCATATCCTTTTGCATGGGTGCTCCTCCACTTCTGTTGTTTTATAGGCTAATGAATGGGAGGTGAACATTTCTCACGTGAAAACCACGGAACCTGAATGGGTTAATTTTTACAATAATTATGCATAAATGATTTAGGCAGTGTTTGCCCATTGTAAAATCTTTCCTCTCCCTGATTTACATTCTGACATTTATCACATGGTGACATTTTTACTGCTGGCAGGTGATGTCACTAGAAGGTGATGCTGCTTGATTTTTTGGCAGTTGGAAACACCTGCTTTTTCCCACAATGCAACAAGGCTCCCACCGTGTGATGTTAGTACCTCAGTGCTGTGAGGCGCTGACATCACACTGTCGGAGGGGTTTCCCACAAAATCAGCCATACAGAGCCCCCTGATGATCTGTTTGAGAAAAGAAATAGATTTCTCATGTAAAAGGGGCATCAGCTACTGATTGGGATGAAGTTAAATTCTTGGTTAGGGTTTCTCTTTAAAGGAAACCTGAGATGAAAAGCCCCCTTCAGTCTATTGGCTCCCTCGTCATTCTCCCAGGCCCCCCTTGATGTACAGTGCTGCAGAAGATGTCACTGCTGTATCCTCTATAAATAAAACCTAACTGTCCTTGCGTCATCATCTTTCCCTGTCTGTGTGTCCGTGGTTTTCAGTCAGCCGTTGGGACAGGAGGGCGGGTCATAGAGCGGCGGTGGCAGCGGTGAGAGAGACCTAGAGCAAGTTTTTAAACGGGCTTAGGTAGACTAGTCCTATATAATAAAACCCCTGTGTCCCTGCTTCCTGTCCGTGTGTGTGTCCCTGCTTCCTGTCCGTGTGTGTGTGTGTGTCCCTGCTTCCTGTCTGTGTGTGTGTGTGTGTCCCTGCTTCCTGTCCGTGTGTGTGTGTCCCTGCCTCCAGACGTGACAGTTTTCAAGTTTTCTGTCCGAGAGCCTCATTGCATTGTGGGAAATAACAGCTTTTTCCAACTGCCAAGCGAGCAACATCTCCCTGTGTTCATATACTGCAGACAGCGGTGGAGGACGGGCAAGCGGGACGCATCCGTGTTTGCGTTGCAGTGGTGGGGAGTGCCCGACGTGGCCTAGTGCCCATTTTTTAATGGGCGGGCTTTTTTACCAGTAAATATATAATAATGAATTGCTCCAGCAAAAGAGAAAGCTGCAGAATGGTGAAAAAAGGATTAAATAGTGTAAGACTGCACCTTACAATCCTGAATAACTGGTTTCACATAACCCCAGATATGGCTGTATGCATACAGTATAAATATATCGGATGCCGGATAAGTGTAGTTTGTGGTTGCTTGAGACTCAATGCTAAAAGCAAACCTAGCTTAAAAAAAAACAGTATACTTACCATAAACTCATCTTTGTTTTCAATTACTGCATTTCAACATTAATACAAGGACACACTTAAAGGGAACCTGTGTAGAGAGAGTGATATGGAGGGTACCATATTTATTTCCTTTTAAACAATACCAGTTGCCTGGCTGTCCTGCTACTCCTCTGCCTCTAATACTTTTAGCCATTGCCCCTGAACAAGTACGCAGCAGATCAGATGTTTCTGGCATTATTGTCAGATCTGACAAGATTCGCTGCATGCATGTTTCTGGTGTTATTCACAAGACACTACTGCAGCCAAATAGATCAGCAGGACTGCCAGGTAACTTATGGTTTAAAAGGAAATAAATATGGCAGCCACCATATACTTCTCGCTTTAGGTTCCCCTTACTTCCTCATAACAAAGGTTAATTATTATTGAAAGATGAGTAAAAGTACGCAAGTAATCATGCACCCTCGTCCTTCATGCATGCATGTTATATTCTGGTTGCTTGAGATGTCTGGTTAACCGAGTCCTGGACAGAAGGGCGCATATATATATATATCGTATATATTCGCAAGCAAGCCGAATTTTTCACCCCCCAAAAGTGGCCCAAAAGTTGGGGGGTCAGCTTGCTTGCGAGTCATGTGCCAGTATGGGTAGGTGGGTGGGTAGATAGGTAGTGCCCCTTTCCGCTCCCCCCGTGCCGCTTCCTCTATCCCCGTCCTGCTCCGGTAACTAATTCACAGCAGCACGCCCCTCGGCGGCTGCTGTGATGACGGAGGAAACCATAGAGAGCGGTTCCCATAGTAACGGCGATACATATCGCCGCTACAGGAAGCCACTCTCTATGGTTTTCTCCGTCATCACAGCAAAGCCGCCGAGGGGCGTGCTGCTGTGAATTAGTTACCGGAGCAGGACAGGGATAGAGGAAGCGGCGCCGCCTAAAGTAATAGCAGCGGTGGCCGCGGGGGGAGCGAGGAGGGGCACTACTTACCTACCCACCCACCTACCCATACTGGCACTATACTAGCTATACTGGGGCACTATGCTAGCCATACTGGGCACTATACTAGCTATACTGGGACACTATACTAGCTATACTGGGCACTTTACTAGCTATACTGGGGGATTACCTACCCATACTGGGCACTTTACTAGCTATACTGGGCATTATACTAGCTATACTGGGTCGCTACCTACCCATACTGGGCACTATACTAGCTATACTGGGCACTTTACTAGCTATACTGGGGGATTACCTACCCATACTGGGCACTTGACTAGCTATACTGGGCACTAAACTGAGACACACTGGGGGGGATCACGCGGCCAGCATTTCCTACCCCCGGCTTATATGGGAGTCAATCATTTTTTCCTTGTTTTTCAGGTAAAAGTTGGGGGGTCGGCTTACATGCGGGTCGGCTTGCTTGCGAGTATATACGGTATATATAGTATATGTACTTAAACATGGTAGGTGATATAAATCAGAGACCAGGGTGATCGGTTTACTACACATAGGGGAGCCCCGGCATCCGTCTGCTCAGTCATGTGATGGAAGGCTATAGACAGTGCCAGTCCGCCATTGTGTCACAGGGGAGGGCATGGTTGGCACTGTATCAGCACTGAATATCTGTCTGCTCCAGGAGAGGCAGACGCATCATGTACACGCTCACTGATCACTCCCTGCCTCATAGTAAACCATAAACCACTACTCTGCGCTGTAATGAGCTGTTGTATGTTCCTTCCAATCATCTACTTACTGTATTAAGGACAGTGCCGCTCTGATCAGCCCCAAACCCCAGTCATTGGAATTTAACATTGCTTTGTGAATCAGCCCGCCAGTGAGAGAACTCATGAGAGAAGTTTTGATGAATCCACCCCTGAGTGAGAAAATTCAAGAGAAAAGTTGCAAAATTTGTAGTGAAAGGGAGTTAAGTATTTTTTTATTTTTTTTTTGTCAATAAGGCATTACAATAATTTTCACATAAAGAATATCTAGAGAAAAAAATGTTATGATTTTTTTTTAATACAAACATGCATTGCAAATCATCCTTACATATATGTAATAGGCAGAGAAAATATCAGCAATCAATCATCATCGTTCTAGCTCAGGTTATGGCCTCCAAGGGGTTTCCACAATTAGCATTATATTCAGCCCTCGAGCGCCTGAGCTCTAAGCCTGTATGGCTAAGCACTAAATCTATGAAGACACATGGTAATGGGAGATGGACCACTAGACACCAGGGAACTGTATAGGGGAGGGAGGGGACCACTAGACACCAGGGAACTGTATAGGGGAGGGAGGGGACCACTAGACACCAGGGAACTGTATAGGGGAGGGAGGGAACCACTAGACACCAGGGAACTGTATAGGGGAGGGAGGGGACCACTAGAAACCAGGGAACTGTATAGGGGAGGAAGGGGACCACTAGAAACCAGGGAACTGTATAGGGGAGGGAGGGGACCACTAGACACCAGGGAACTGTATAGGAGAGGGAGGGGACCACTAGACACCAGGGAACTGTATAGGGGAGGGCGTACGAGAGAACTCGCCGCTGATAGACTTGGGCGCAGGATACAGCTGGTATGGCTGATCCTGCTGCTGCAACAAGTCCCGGTGGCGTTAATTACTATTCTCCCTCCAGGCCGCCATGGGTAGTGGGGAATGCTGTAATGCGGCTTCCAGCTATTGCTGGGGGCCAAATTACAGTGTTTTAAAAGTAACTTCAGCTCCGTCTTCTGACGGCGCCGAAGTTACTCACTGTGTGCCTGCTATAGCCGTAATTCCGAATACGGTCTATGGTGGTGCTGGCTGCACCCAAATCTCCTGCACTGTTATTACAGTGCTCGGAGGGAGGGTTCCACTAGGCACCAGAGAACTGTATATGGGAGGGGGGCACTAGACATGGAACTGTATAGAGGAGAGAGGACCTACTAGACACCAGGGAACTGTATAGGGAAGAGAGGGGGGCACTAGACACAGGGAACTGTATAAGGGAGGGAAGGGACCACTAGACACCAGGGAACTGTATAAGGGAGGGAAGGGACCACTAGACAGCAGGGAACTGTATAAGGGAGGGAAGGGACCATAAAAAAACAGGTAAATGTATAGCGAGGCAAAAAGGGGGCATTAAACTCAAGGGAACTGTATAAGGGAGGGAGGTGGCCACTAGACATCAAGGTTGGCCTGAGAATTGGTCCCAGTTCTCAATTTCGGCCCACTGTGTATTTGAGTTTGACATTCCACTATTAATTCATCAAAGAGGTTTCCTCATGTATTGACTTGTATGGATTATTTCCACTCATAGCTCACTGCAGTGCTCTATGAAGCATTGTGGGATATATATTGTACATGGGGCATCCACCATATAATGTACAGTGGATCAAATGATTTCTCCTTGTCTACCTTTCCACCACTTGGCACCAGTAGACATTAGAAAAGAATTCTGCAGAATTCCCCTCTAGCTCTGTACTGGAGGGACTCTAACTGAGGATCGTCACCCAGTCCCCCTCGTTATAGAGGCGGAAGGCAGCATGCACAGGCTCAGTGAAGGTGCCAGTGAAGGTGTAGAGATGTTGGATTGAGTCACTCAGCTCATAGTAGGACAACCTCCCAGAGTCACAATCCAGGTACACCCCAAACCGGTCTACGGTTGGGGGACATTTCAGTTCTATCTCCTTAGAGTCATGAATAGCATAATAACCCCCTCTGGTTTTACTTAGGGTCCAAGATTTCTTACTGTACCCCAGTGCAGAGTATCTCCCTTCCCGTTCTATGCTGGGATAGGCTAGGCCCACACCAAACTCTGCCCTTGGTTTAAATTCCACTTCCCAGTAATACTTCCCAGAAGAGAACATTCTATTACCCAGAACCTGTTTGATCATGAATCTATGGGCCATGTCTGGTCTTTGCAGCATCCTCTCGGTACAGTAGGCAGTCTTCAGGTCTCCTGAAACGGATATGTTGCATCCGGCTGTCCTCTCGTCTAGGAACATGTAAGAAGTCTTCTGGACATAGAGCAAATTGCTGGCTTTCAAATCAGCAAATGGTTTCTCCAGACCTTTCTGTAGCATCAGAGAAATGATAGCTGGGTCAAAATCTCCAACAGAAAACACTTCTTCCTCTTTGGGAGAAACCAGAGCGAAGTCGGGATTATCTGCCTCTTGTTTCTCCAGCACTATGACTGGATTGGTGGTGTTGCAGAGATATTCTAGATGTTGGATTTTACTGGACAACTCGTCTCTTCTCACCTGCAGCTGAAGGATCAAACTGGAGACTTGCTCTGAAACCTTCTCATCCTGCCTAGATATCTCAGCAAGGACTTGTTTTTCCAGGGTGTCCAGATGTCTTCGGATGTCTCTAAGAACGACAGTGGTCCTTTCTGTCTCTCTAGCTGATTTGTCGTTCACATCGGTCTTGTGTTCTTGGTATTGTTGGACCTTCTCCTCAGTATCTTTTCTCTGAACAGTCATTTCCTGGAGTAGACCTCTCCACTTGTCTTTCTTTTTCTCCAAGGCTGCATTCAGGATTTCTAACTGATGCCCACTCTGGTCACCCATATCATGGTGGGACTCACTGATTCCACGACTACCTACTGAGCCATCCATTTTACTCATTTGGATCGAGATGTTTTGATCTGGTTGTCCTGCGTGTTCCGAGAGAAAAGTTTCCACCACAGAACTCAGTTTCCGATTTCTCCAAAGATGGTGTTTTTTTTTTAAAGCAAGAGGCCAATCTGTAACTCTGATTTCCCCTGAAGCTCGGGTCTTCTCCGGAATATCTGGGGGCAGTTGTATTCCGATTGCTCTTTGCTGTCCCAGGTGTTGCTAATATACTCCAGGCAGAAACTGCACCAGCAATGGATGGTGACAGGATCAGTGTAGAGTAGACAGAGTATCAGATAGATGGAGCAATGCAAGCTCTTGCCGTGAAAAGGAGACGCTATCTCTGAAGCAGTCCGAGAAAAGGAATGAGAAATGAGTTGTGAAGAATTTCTTATAAGAGAAGGGACATGTGATGCACAAACACAACCTGCAGTACTAGCCCTCCTCCTCCTCCCCATAGATGAGGTAAGATCCCAGGCTTTCCTGTGAGTTGCGAAACCCCAGCAAGAAATAAAACTAGAAAGTACAATCAGATAAGAGAAGTGTCAATAGCTTGTATAGTTCCTCTAAGAAATATTTAACAAACCGTTCTTTACATACTCATTGTCACACCTACCCATAGTCTGTTCCTCATTTGCTGTCACACCCTCTGTCTGACAACATTTCCTGACCACAGGCTGCACATAACTGTAGAGAATTTACACAGAGGGTGCGGATGACACAACATTATGGGAAAATCCACAGTTGCAATAAAGTTGCAGCAAAAAGCTCTATAAAACAAAACAAACCAGTGCACAAAGGTCATGGTCAGACAGTAACACGTAAAGATAGGGACCTCCTCCAAAACTTTGATGGTGTAACATCAATTACTTACCATGCCCCAAGTCCAGCGGCATGGTGGGGGGACGGCGACCCGGCGGACTTCCAGGATCAGCATCCTTAGATGTCCTGGTCGGGGGCGGGGTCATGGTCAGACAGTAACACGTAAAGATAGGGACCTCCTCCAAAACTTTGATGGTGTAACATCAATTACTTACCATGCCCCAAGTCCAGCTCAATGGTGGGGGGACGGCGACCCGGCGGACTTCCAGGATCAGCATCCTTAGATGTCCTGGTCGGGGGCGTGGCTATAGCACTGGCGTGCTCAGCAGGATATTTAAACCCTGACCTGCTGTCAGTCTGGCACTGTTGCAATGCCACACAGCTGCAGCGTGCTTCCATGCTGTTCCCCTCAACTAGGCCCAGCAGTAGGGATGCTCATTCGGATTTCGCGGCATTGAAATTTCCGAATTTCCAATTGTAACTCGGAAAACGGAACTTGGAAATCTGATTTCTGCAGAAATACTGCATTATTGCAATTCGGTAATTTTAGCCCAATTATAGAATCCGAAATAAATGGACTAATCAGAGAATGCAGAAACAACTCGGAAGTATTTGGCCAATCAGAGAATGCAAAAAATGTCAAAAACAAACAAACACTACTCGGAAATCCGAACTCGGAAATCGGATTTCTATAGAAATACTGCATTACCGCAACTCGGCAATTTTAGCCCAATCACAAAATTCAGAAGCATTGGACCAATCCGAGAATGGCATCAATTCACTAAGCTTATCTCCTGTCTTTAACCACTTGAGGACCACAGTCTTTCTACCCCTTAAGGACCAGGCACTTTTTTTCCATTCAGACCACTGCAGCTTTCACGGTTTATTGCTCGCTCATACAACCTACCACCTTAATGAATTTTGGCTCCTTTTCTTGTCACTAATAAAGCTTTCTTTTGGTGCTATTTGATTGCTCCTGCGATTTTTACTTTTTATTATATTCATCAAAAAAGACATGAATTTTGGCAAAAAAATTATTTTTTTAACTTTCTGTGCTGACATTTTTCAAATAAAGTAAAATTTCTGTATACATGCAGCGCGAAAAATGTGGACAAACATGTTTTGGATAAAAAAAAACCCATTCAGTGTATATTTATTGGTTTGGGTAAAAGTTATAGCGTTTACAAACTATGGTGCAAAAAGTGAATTTTCCCATTTTCAAACATCTATGACTTTTCTGACCCCCTGTCATGTTTCATGAGGGGCTAGAATTCCAGGATAGTATAAATACCCCCCAAATGACCCCATTTTGGAAAGAAGACATCCCAAAGTATTCACTGAGAGGCATAGTGAGTTCATAGAAGATATTATTTTTTGTCACAAGTAAGCGGAAAATGACACTTTGTGACAAAAGAAAAAAAAAAAAAAAGTTTCCATTTCTGCTAACTTGCGACAAAAAAAATGAAATCTGCCACGGACTCACCATGCCCCTCTCTGAATACCTTGAAGTGTCTACTTTCCAAAATAGGGTCATTTGTGGGGTGTGTTTACTGTCCTGACATTTTGGGGGGTGCTAAATTGTAAGCACCCCTGTAAAGCCTAAAGGTGCTCATTGGACTTTGGACCCCTTAGCGCAGTTAGGCTGCAAAAAAGTGCCACACATGTGGTATTGCCATACTCAGTAGAAGTACTATAATGTGTTTTGGGGTGTATTTTTACACATACCCATGCTGGGTGGGAGAAATATCTCTGTAAATGACAATGTTTTCATTTTTTTTACACACAATTGTCCATTTACAGAGTTATTCCTCCCACCCAGCATGGGTATGTGTAAAAATACACCACAAAACACATTATACTACTTCTCCTGAGTACGGCGATACCACATGTGTGGCACTTTTTTGCACCCTAACTGCGCTAAAGGGCCCAAAGTCCAATGAGTACCTTTAGGATTTCACAGGTCATTTTGCGACATTTGGTTTCAAGACTACTCCTCATGGTTTAGGGCCCCTAAAATGCCAGGGCAGTATAGGAACCCCACAAATGACCCCATTTTAGACAGAAGACAACCCAAGGTATTCCGTTAGGAGTATGGTGAGTTCATAGAAGATTTTATTTTTTGTCACAAGTTAGCGGAACATGACACTTTTGAAAAAAAACAATTAAAATCAATTTCCGCTAACTTGTGACAAAAAAATAAAAACTTCTATGAACTCACCATACTCCTAACGGAATACCTTTGGGTGTCTTCTTTCTAAAATGGGGTCATTTGTGGGGTTCCTATACTGCCCTGGCATTTTAGGGGCCCTAAACCATGAGGAGTAGTCTGGAAATCAAATTCCGCAAAATGGCCTGTGAAATCCTAAAGGTACTCATTGGACTTTGGGCCCTTTAGCGCAGTTAGGGTGCAAAAAAGTGCCACACATGTGGTATCGCCGTACTCGGGAGAAGTAGTACAATGTGTTTTGGGGTGTATTTTTACACATACCCATGCTGGGCGGGAGAAATAACTCTGTAAATGGACAATTGTGTGTAAAAAAATCAAAAGATTGTCATTTACAGAGGTATTTCTCCCACCCAGCATGGGTATGTGTAAAAATACACCCCAAAACACATTATACTACTTCTCCCGAGTACGGCAATACCACATGTGTGGCACTTTTTTGCACCCTAACTGCGCTAAAGGGCCCAAAGTCCAATGAGTACCTTTAGGATTTTACAGGTCATTTTTGTTTCATAGACTACTCCTCACGGTTTAGGGCCCCTAAAATGCCAGGGCAGTATAGGAACCCCACTAATGACCCCATTTTACAAAGTAGACACCCCAAGGTATTCCGTTAGGAGTATGGTGAGTTCATAGAAGATTTTATTTTTTGCCACAAGTTAGCGGAAATTGATTTGAATTGTTTTTCTTCACAAAGTGTCATATTCCGCTAACTTGTGACAAAAAAAAAAAATCTTCTATGAACTCACCATACTCCTAACGGAATACCTTTGGGTGTCTCCTTTCTAGAATGGGGTCATTTGTGGGGTTCCTATACTGCCCTGGCATTTTAGGGGCCCTAAACCGTGAGGAGTAGTCTTGAAACCAAATGTCGCAAAATGACCTGTGAAATCCTAAAGGTACTCATTGGACTTTGGGCCCCTTAGCGCACTTAGGGTGTAAAAAAGTGCCACACATGTGGTACCGCCGTACTCAGGAGAAGTAGTATAATGTGTTTTGTGGTGTATTTTTACACATACCCATGCTGGGTGGTAGAAATATCTCTGTACATGACAATTGTTTGATTTTTTTTTACACACAATTGTCCATTTACAGAGAGATTTCTCCCACCCAGCATGGGTATGTGTAAAAATACACCCCAAAACACATTATACTACTTCTCCTGAGTACGGCGATACCACATGTGTGACACTTTTTTTGCAGCCTAGGTGCGCTAAGGGGCCCAACGTCCTATTCACAGGTCATTTTGAGGCATTTATTTTCTAGACTACTCCTCACGGTTTAGGGCCCCTAAAATGCCAGGGCAGTATAGGAACCCCACAAGTGACCCCATTTTAGAAAGAAGACACCCCAAGGTATTCCGTTAGGTGTATGGCGAGGTCATAGAAGATTTTATTTTTAGTCACAAGTTAGTGAAAAATGACACTTTGTGAAAAAAACCCAATAAAAATCAATTTCCGCTAACTTTTGACAAAAAATAAAATCTTCTATGAACTCGTCATACACCTAACAGAATACCTTGGGGTGTCTTTTTTCTAAAATGGGGTCACTTGTGGGGTTCCTATACCGGCCTGGCATTTTACGGGCCCAAAACCGTGAGTAGTCTGGAAACCAAATGTCTCAAAATGACTGTTCAGGGGTATAAGCATCTGCAAATTTTGATGACAGGTGGTCTATGAGGGGCCGAATTTTGTGGAACCGGTCATAAGCAGGATGGCCTTTTAGATGACAGGTTGTATTGTGCCTGATCTGATGGATAGGAGTGCTAGGGGGGGTGACAGGAGGTGATTGATGGGTGTCTCAGGGGGTGATTAGAGGGGAAAATAGATGCACTCAATGCACTGGGGAGGTGATCGGAAGGGGGTCTGAGGGGGATCTGAGGGTTTGGCCGAGTGATCAGGAGCCCACACGGGGCAAATTAGGGCCTGATCTGATGGGTAGGTGTGCTAGGGGGTGACAGGAGGTGATTGATGGGTGTCTCAAGGTGTGATTAGTGGGGGGAATAGATGCAAGTAATGCAATGGCGAGGTGATCAGGGCTGGGGTCTGAGGGTGTGGGCGGGTGATTGGGTGCCCTAGGGGCAGATGGGGGTCTAATCTGATGGGTAGCAGTGACAGGGGGTGATTGATGGGTAATTAGTGGGTGTTTAGAGGAGAGAACAGATGCAATGCACTTGGGAGGTGATCTGACTGCGGGTCTGCAGGCGATCGGATGGTGTGGGTGGGTGATCAGATTGCCCGCAAGGGGCAGGTTAGGGACTGATTGATGGGTGGCAGTGACAGGGGGTGATTGATGGGTGGCAGTGACAGGGGCTGATTGATGGGTGGCAGTGACAGGGGGTGACAGGGGGTGAGTGATGGGTGATAGGTGATTGGCAGGTGATTGACAGGTGATCAGTGGGTTATTACAGGGAAGAACAGATGTAATTAATGCACTGGTGAATTGATAAGGGGGGGTCAGAGGGCAATCTGAGCGTGTTGGCGGGTGATTGGGTGCCCGCAAGGGGCAGATTAGGGTCTGATCTGATAGGTAAAAGTGACAGGTGGTGATAGGGGGTGATTGATGGGTAATTAGTGGGTGTTTAGAGGAGAGAATAGATGTAAACAATGGATTTGGGAGGTGATCTGATGTCGGATCTGCGGGCGATCTATTGGTGTGGGTGGGTGATCAGATTGCCCGCAAGGGGCAGGTTAGGGGCTGATTGTTGGGTGGCAGTGACAGGGGGTGATTGATGGGTGATTGATGGATGATTGATGGGTGATTGACAGGTTATCAGGGGGGATAGATGCATACAGTACACGGGGGGTCTGGGGGGGGTCCTGGGGAGAATCTGAGGGGTGGGGGGGGTGATCAGGAGGGGGCAGGGGGCAGGGGGGGGGGTTTAAAAAAAATAGCGTTGACAGATAGTGACAGGGAGTGATTGATGGGTTATTAGGGGGGTGATTGGGTGCAAACAGGGGTCTGGGGGGTGGGCAGGGGGGGGGGGGGGTCTGAGGGGTGCTGTGGGCGATCAGTGGGCGGGGGGGCAGATCAGTGTGTTTGGGTGCAGACTAGGGTGGCTGCAGCCTGCCCTGGTGGTCCCTCGGACACTGGGACCACCAGGGCAGGAGGCAGCCTGTATAATACACTTTGTATACATTACAAAGTGTATTATACACTTTGTAGCGGCGATCGCGGGGTTAACATCCCGCCGGCGCTTCCGTATGGCCGGCGGGATGTTACGGCGGGTGGGCGGAGCCAGTTGCCGGGGGAAGCGCGCGTCATCAATGACGCGATCGCTCCCCCGGGGTAGCAAAAGGACGCACCGCCTTAAGGCGTATTGCGGTCCTTAGGGGATCCACTTTGCCGCCGCCCATGGGCTGTGGGCGGTCGGCAAGTGGTTAATAACGTTTCTAGAGTTATCACCATGGTGACAAGGCATATTGGCCTCAAATCACTAAGCTTATCTCTTGTCTTTAATAATGTTTCTAGAGTTATCACCATGGTGACGAGGCATGTAGTATTCAGGAAACATTTTACCTCAGGCAAACCTAAAGTTAACTTTTCTGTCTTTAAAGCCCCGTGGACACGGGGGGATGTTGTGGCGATCTGGCGGCTCGATTAGCTGCCGGATCGCCTCTTCCGTGTCCCCACGCGTACCCGCCGCGTACCCGCTCGCCGCGCGTGCGTCGGATTCGATTCCCCGCTCGTCCCCGCCGGCGCCGCTTATCTTCCGCTCGATTCCCTGCCATTGTCCCCTTGCGGGGAGCGAGCAGGGAATCGGCGGTGAGGAGATCCGTCCTGTCGGATCTTATCAATCGAGCCGCATCAGCGGCTCGATCGATAAGGAACATCACGGCCGCATCTACGCGTGTAGATGCGGCTTAGGTGAACTCTTAAATCCTTAAAATAACTCCAGAGTTAAAGACAGGCCAGCATGATCTTAGTGAATTGAGGCCGTATTATTCAAGAAACATTTTACCTCAGGCAAACCTAAAGTTAACTCTTCTGTCTTTAAGTTAAGGTGAGATCTCTAATAGTTAACTTTTCAATAACTCCAGAATTCTGAAAATAACTACAGAAGAGGTAATTTAAAGAATGGAGAGATAAGATAACTCTCTTACTAGTGGAGGTAAGTTTTCTCTTGCCTTATTATCTCCAGCATGATCTTAGTGTATTGAGGCCAATGCAGAGTCAACTCGGAAGTATTTAGCCAATCAGAGAAAGCAAAAAATGACCCCAAAAAAGTTAACACTACTCGGAAATCCGAACTCGGAAATCGGATTCCGATCGGAAATCCGTGAAATCAGTAATCGCCATTGGCGGAAACCAGAATTTCTGCGGAATCCTCATCCCTACCTGCCTGTCATGGTTTTTCAGGTAACGGGAGAGAAATCATTATATTTATCGGTAGCCATTGTTCCATTCCGTAGATCTTTTAATTCCACCCACCGGTCCAACCAACTAGGTTCAAAGGGATGTAACGGAGGGCAAAAAGATATAAAAATTATAGAATAAGTAAACTGTATCCCCTTAACTTTCATAGGTACATTAAAAGGAACAGAAACAGGACAGTTCGCAGGTAGTGGATGTGATATTATATCTCCTATGGAGTGATGTGACCTAAACCAAAAGAGGGCTGAAATACCCATAGGTGAGGGAAAAGAGAAAAAAATAAATAACCGAAAGTGATAGGGCAGTCATGAGGGGAAGGGGCATGGAAGAAAAAATAAGGAATGGTGGAGGGGGTTGGAGATGGGAGCAGGAAACAGTACCCCTCGTGTTTTAGAAGGGGGCCATGGTTACATGCTGCATTCCATCTTCCTAATGGGAAACAGGAAGTATCAAGAGGATGGAAAGCAGCATGGAGCAGTACAGTAAGAGGCAGATATACAGGTAAGTTAATGCTCACCGTCATGGTCCCCTTTCTAAGACACGAGCGAGTAGAGTTTTGCATCTCACAAGCTCTTTCCATAGAAGATCTGATCACCTGAAGAGTCCTCACCATAACACAGTAAATCTAGCAGTGTCCTCTTCTCCTCATTCGCCATAAACACAACATCAAGTTTCAGTGGTCTGACCCCCCCGCCTCCCCGCCACAGTGTGTATTCATTATGTGAATGTGCTGCCCAGCCTGGAGATACAAAACACACATTATCCCAGGGTCTCATTGCCCCGTTGCTCATCAGTCTCTGCATACATGAGAATTCTCCAGACTTGACATGAAGCTCCTCTGCCTCGAATGTGTCGGAGAAAAAAAAAAAAAAAAAAGTTCCTCCGATTCAGATAGAAAAATCCCACTTTCTGCTTCGGCGGCGGAGAGAAAACACAGCAGTGGGGAATGAGTAATGAGGCGGGCGCATTCCGCTGCTCATTAAATATAAATTGCCAGCTATCTCGTACAGATTGTACTATACTCAGGGAAAAATCCGCCCCCAGCACCGAAATATGGGGGAAAGCAACAAAGTGCGGACATGTCAACAGTATTATTATTGTATCATTATTTATTGTGTTTATGAAGCTCCAACATATTACGCAGCGCTGGACAGTAAATACATACAATGATACAAGGATGACAGACGTAACAAGGTTATACAACATAAGACAACGCTATACAAGGCAAACCGGGTACAAGATACATGATCATGTGATTATGGGCTGGTTAGGTAGGCCCAGTAATACAAGTATGAGGCTGTCATAGGAAAGGAGCACACGATCATGTAGAGTACACTAGAGAAGGGGGGACCCTGCCAAAGGCTTACAAGCTAAAAGGAGGGGAAATGGACACACTAGGTAGGGCTGTAGAATAAGGATTCAGTAGTAAGTTCCTGTGTGGTAGGGGGTGGGTAGGCCATTTTAAAGAGGTGGGTTTTGAGGGCTTACTTGAATGTGTTGAAGGAGGAAGCAAGTCTGATGGACAGTAAAAGGGAGTTCCAGAGGGTAAGGGTGTCTCTTGAGAAATCCTGCAAGCACAGACTGCTATTTAGTCTACCCATGCTACAACTACCGTAGGCACAGGAAGTTTGGCAACCCCCAACTCCAACCCTTCTCCCCCCAGAGCGTAGAGAGCTGGTTGGGACTGCTCACCCTCCTCCAGGCTGATTGCTCTCCCGCCATCCTCCTCCACCTCCTGTAACTGGCCCAGAAAAGTCCTCCAGTTGGGTGCAGGTGCAATCCAGTTGCGCTCTTGTGGCTGGGAGTATTCTGTGCCTGCGCAATAGAACACTCCCAGCTACAGGAGCGGGCTGGACCGTGCATGCCCTGTACACCCGGTACCGGGGGACTTTCCGGGGCCAATTGCAGTAGATCCAGGAGGCCGAGGACAATGGTGAGGTAGCGATCAGCCTGGAGGGGGCTGGAGGAAGCCCCGGGTGTGTATAATTCCCCCCTTCATCTCAGGGTTACTTTAACAGGCAGAAATACTGAGGCCATGATATAAGTGAGAAGAAACCTCTGTTTCCCCAGGATATGACTCTGACTTGGAAACGGTCATTATTTCACCGCGGCGTGCTGCACAGCGAGAGCCACGACCGGCCCCACTGCGGACTCTGCTAATCGCTGGAAATAGTGTGCGAAGGAAGGGAGGTGTATTCTGCATTTTCTGCATGATGATGTATAATATGTGCTGGGCCATTACCGGAGCTGCCTGGTTAATTCCACGTTGGGTAACATGATTCATTTTCTAGCCCATTAATAACTCCCTTCCCACATTGATCTATTATGTACTGCCAAAGGTAAAATGCCACAGAGAGTCAGCGGAGAGCCAGGCGGGAAGCAGGTGGGACGAGCTGTGCAACACTGCCACCATGTGGTGACTGCAAGGTTTTACACCTGAGTACAAGTGCAGACCTTGATGTATTTTATTTATTGATGTTTAACGTTCAATAAAATGTGTTTTCCTACTTTTTATTACTCATACAATTATCATATTTGCTTTTGTGCATTTTGTGTAGTTTTTTGCCCTGAAAGCTGCCATTTCATTTTATTTCAACTGCTTTTTATTATATATTAAAATCTTCTAATGAGCTGTTCTGAACTGTGTGTGTGCGCCTGAAGCAGAGAGAGCTTCACAGAGAGCTTGTTTTCAGTTGTTACACTGTTTACACACAATGTAACAACATTAGAATGTAAACAAAGATACTGTTATCTCCAGTCTGGATGCAGATTTGAAGCTGAATAGCCTTTGCATAGCAGGACAAAGTGCTGTGTTTATCTCACTGACCATCCCTATTAGCTTCATGCCTTTACTTTGTCTCTGTGATGTTCCATTCCTCAGATAGTCCCACTTCCTGTCCTTACGCTGGCAGCAACTCTACTGGGAGGAAGTGGGAACATGGGAGGAATGAGACTTCATATATACAAAATAAAGTTATGTAGCCCATCATGCTTCAGAGGAGAACATATGAAATAACTGTATTTGAAAAAGACATCCAGCGCTGAAGGGCATTTACATGTTACTTCCACTTTCCAAAAGGAACAAGCCTACACAAAAATGTTGGCTGATAATATTTATATACAGTAGTTCATCTGTATTAACAAACTAATCACTAAACTTCAGTAATCAGCCCAACCTGTAAAGTTTCAGCACACGATGAGTAGATCAGAATGCAATACATAACATGCAATGCTTTACACTCTTGTTCAACGTTCTGATTACTGCCGTTTAGTGAATACACCCCTATGTTACACACACATACCGGTAACTTCTCCTGGCTCGGTAGCTCTGCAGGTTTCATTGTGTTTGCTCCTAGCCATTAGTGAGATAGGAGCGATTACTCACATTTTGTACACGCAGAGTGATCATCCCTACAGAGTTACAGTTAAGGTGCGTACACACGCACTACAGAAGCAAACGACGGGTCAGCAGACTGTAGTGCGTGTGTAAGCACTGTCGGCGGACTGATAAGGCTGTACGGATCGTTCAGGAACAGCCTTATCAGTCCGCCGACAGTGCATACACACGCACTACAGTCTGCTGAAAACACGGCCAGCGGGAGTTGCCAACGGACCCGTCGTTGGCTGCTGTAGTGCGTGTGTACGCACCTTTAGTCTCTATTCTCTTCTGCACAGGTAAACAGAGATCAGTCGCTGAGCAGATGCAGTCATTAGAACAATTACGCAGAGAGCACAAAGCTTCTCCCTGCCCAGACTCCTCAAGCATCACTTTGGGAGGGGTAGAAAGGCTGGAGGTAGAGCAGCGCTGTACACAAGACTCTGCTGAACACTAAATAGTGACTGTCTACAAATCTTTGTCTGCAAAACTTTGTATGATTCCTTATCATTGGCTGAGCAGATGCAGTCATTAAAACAATTGCGCAGAGACCAGAACGTTTTTTTCTCTCCGCACCCTTAGTTGTCAGAAAAGAAACTTCTCCCCCATGGGGCCCCTGTGGCTGCTTCTGGGCCCCCTGCAGCTGCATCCCTTGCAGGGTCTATTGTTACACCCCTGATGGCAGTAAAACCAGCAAAGGTGTGAAGATGCAGTTAGCTTTTCCTTGCTGCACCTTGCAGGCTCATGCATTAGCAACACTAAGAGTGAAGGTAATCCATAAACTGTCTCTTGGCACTCAGTTACAGTTATTCTTGTGTAGTGTTCACATATGTCAGATATTTGTACCAAAGTGGTGTAATCCTTTAAAGCCCAAGTCCAGACAGAAACAAAAAACCCAAGATACCAGTTTAGCGTTCCATTTAATGCATATGACAGCAAATTTGAATTAATTAGCCAATGACACTGCTCTGTACATTGCACACCTGTACTTTCTGCAGTGACCCGTCTGGTTTTAGGCAGGCTGCATCCAGTAGCTCCTTAAAGAGGAACTGTCGCGAAAATCTTAAAGCTTAAATCCCATACAAATAAGAAGTACATTTCTCCCAGAGTAAAATGAGCCATAAATTACTTCTCTCCTATGTTGCTGTCACTTACAGCAGGTAGTAGAAATCTGACAGAACCGACAGGTTTTGGGTTAGTCCATCTCTTCATGGGGGATTCTCAGCAGGGTCTTTATTCTTTATAAAGACACTCCCTGAAAAAGATTTATATAAAGATGCTGGCCAGCCTCCCTGCTCACTTTTTTGGCAGTTGGACGGAGCAACTGCCATTCACTAAGTGCTTTTAAAAAATAAAGGAAACCCTGAGAACCCCCCCCCCCCCCTCCCCTTGAGAAGATGGGCTAGTCCAAAATCTGTTGGTAATGTCAGATTTCTACTACTGTAAGTGTCAGCAACATAGGAGAAAAGTAATTTATGGCTCATTTTACTCTGGAAGAAATGGACTTCTTATTTTTATGTGTTTACAAGTATTTTAAATGTTACGATTTTCGCCACAGAGGTCCTTTAAGCTTCGATCGCATGGGAGGCTGAACTGCATGCTTATTGGGCGGTTCAGGTTCTCCTCTGCTGGTCACCCAGCGCCCAGTAAATCAACGGCTTGTACCCATTTAAAGTGGATCTGAACTCAGAACTCCCTCTCTGCTCTAAAAGATGAGAAACAGCATTATAACCTTTAAAGGAAAACATGTCTTTGTTACAGCTGATACAAATCCTGCAATAAATCTGCAGTGTGCCTACTTCCTGCTCTCATGGAAGTAGTCATATGGTGTTTAAAAATGAGCAGCTTTGCCATGGCAGAGGAGATTCCTGAGCTGACACAGTGGTGATTAGTCACAGATGAGGGGGAATTAGACAGGCTGAACTTTCTCAATACATACAGGGTGCATTTCTCTGCGTTTTCCTTCTGTCCTGTCCTATCGGAGCGCGTTGGTAGAAATCTACGCCCTGCAGGTGGCTGCGCAGTTCTGACAGGACACAGATTTCTCCCTTCCCACCGCATGCTCTCGCTGTTACCGCTGATCTCGCCTCTCTGCACCCGCCCCAGCTCACTCGCACTGCCGTCTATAAGACTGCAGAGCTCTGTGAGCCGGTCAGGAGCCGCTTTCATTGGCTCCGAAGGATCAGATTAAAGGATACCACAACTGACATGTGGCATAATGAGATAGACATGTGTATGTACAGTGCCTAGCACACACAATTATACTGTGGTCTTTTTAATTTTTTCTCTCTCTGCCTGAAAGAGTTAAATATAAGGTATGTAAGTGGCTGGCTCAGTCCTGATTCAGACAGGAAGTGACTACAGTGTGACCCTCACTGATAAGAAATTCCAACTAAAAAACACTTTCCTAGCAGAAAATGGCTTCTGAGACTGAGAGCAAGAAAGAGATAAAAAGGGGAATGTCCTATGAGTGAGGGTCACACTGTAGTCACTTCCTGTCTGAGTCAGCCACTTACATACCTGATATTTAACTCTTTCAGGCAGAGAAAGAAAAAAAGGAACACAGCATAGTTATTTGTGTGCTAGGCACTGTACATACACATGTCTATCTCATCATGTCACATGTCACTTCGGGTATCCTTTAATATAACTCTGGGTCATGATAGTGAGTGTCCCGCTGCATGCCCCCCAGTCTCCCCCATCCTGTAACAGGAATAGTTGTAGATTAATATTACGCTGTCTGGGTTATGACGGTTTAAAGGGAACCTTAAAGTGGATCCAAATTAAAAATACAAGATTTCAGAAATAAAATCTATTTTCTAAATTATAATAATAAATAGCAGCCTTTTTTCAGCTGCATGATGACAAATATAAAATATTTTACATTTATTGGAGGCAGGGGCGTACCTGGGTAATATAGAGCCTATGGCAAACATTGAAATTGCGCCTCCCCCCCCCCCCCCATATCAAAACTTCCGTCCCTTTAAGAACAGCATCTTTTCCCATGTACATGTGTTATGGTTTCCTGTGTTGTTTCGCCCGGCATATTGCTAAATTTACTTTTTTGGAAATATCTCTCATTATGTCCTCTTTTCTAGCACTGAGCCAAGTGCGCCCTACATACATAAATTGAGTAGCCATGTTCTCCAGATAACCAAATTAATCTGTTCTGAGGCCTAAGTGACAAGGAGGCACAGGGGCAGGCATTGGGGTTGAAGCAGGGGCAAGCATGACAGGGCAGCACAGGAACAGGCATGGCATCACAGCATGGGAGCAGGCAATGGCGCCCATGGTGCTGTGGCGCCCATGGCATGAGCCATGCCTGCACCCCTCTAGATACGCCTCTGATTGGAGGAACCACTCCCCTCCTTTCATATTGCCGGGACAGAATCCGGCAGACTGGTGGAGTAGGTGGTGTCCGGCAATGGAGGAATTGCTAATGGCTGCCACCTGTATAACCCTAGTTATGAAAAGAGACGGATGAAAAGCATGCACTGAAATGCTCATAGGCTTGAAGGAGTGTTTATCTTTGTATGTGTGGTGCAACTAAATATTTTGAATTAAAACATGTTTGGTTTGGGTCCGCTTTAACTGAGAGGGATATGGATGTTTCCTTTTAAACAATACCAGTTGCCAGGCAATCCTGCTCATCTCTTTAGCTGCAGTAGTATCTGGCTCTCACACCTGAAACAAGCATGCAGATAATCCAGTATGACTTCAGTCAGAGCACCTGATCTGCATGCTTGTTGAGGGGCTGTGGCTAAAAGTATTAGAGACACAGGATCAGCAGGACAGCCAGGCAACTGGTATTATTTGAAAAAGAAAAATCCATATCCTTCTCAGTTAGGTTCCCGTTAAAGAAAACCTGTAACTAAAAAAAAGTTCCCCGGGGGGTACTCACCTCGGGTGGGGGAAGCCTCCGGATCCTACCGTGATCCTATGAAGGCTTCCCCTGTCCTCCTGTGTCCCATGGCGGTCTCACTGTGCCCCTCAGAACAGCGGGGATGTAAATATTTACCTTCCCGGCTCCAGCGCAAGCGCGGTATCGGCTCTCCGCTCAGAGATAGGCGGAAATAGCTGATTGCTGTCATAGTTACATAGTTACATAGTTATTTTGGTTGAAAAAAGACATACGTCCATCGAGTTCAACCAGTATAAAGTACAACACCAGCCTACTCCCTCACATATCCCTGTTGATCCAGAGGAAGCCGAAAAAACTCTTACAAGGCATGGTCCAATTAGCCCCAAAAGGGAAAAATTCCTTCCCGACTCCAGATGGCAATCAGAAAAAATCCCTGGATCAACATCATTAGGCATTACCTAGTAATTGTAACCATGGATGTCTTTCAACGCAAGGAAAGCATCTAAAGCCCCCTTTAAATGCAGGTATAGAGTTTGCCATAAGGACTTCCTGTGGCAATGCATTCCACATCTTAATCACTCTTACTGTAAAGAACCCTTTCCTAAATAAATGGCTAAAACGTTTTTCCTCCATGCGCAGATCATGTCCTCTAGTCCTTTGAGAAGGCCTAGGGACAAAAAGCTAATCTGCCAAGCTATTATATTGCCCTCTGATGTATTTATACATGTTAATTTGATCTCCTCTAAGGCGTCTTTTCTCTAGACTAAATAAACCCAGTTTATCTAACCTTTCTTGGTAAGCGAGACCCTCCATCCCACGTATCAATTTTGTTGCTCGTCTCTGCACCTGCTCTAAAACTGCAATATCTTTTTTGTAATGTGGTGCCCAGAACTGGATTCCATATTCCAGATGTGGCCTTACTAGAGAGTTAAACAGGGGCAATATTATGCTAGCATCTCAAGTTTTTATTTCCCTTTTAATGCATCCCAAAATTTTGTTAGCTTTAGCTGCAGCTGCTTGGCATTGAGTACGATTATTTAACTTGTTGTCGATGAGTACTCCTAAGTCCTTCTCCAAGTTTGATGTCCCCAACTGTATCCCATTTATTTTGTATGGTGCTAGACCATTGGTACGACCAAAATGCATGACTTTACATTTTCAACATTGAATTTCATCTGCCATGTATGTGCCCATGTAGCCATCCTATCCAGATCCTGTTGCAATATGACACTATCTTCCTGAGAGTTGATGATTCTGCACAATTTTGTATCATCTGCAAAAATAGCAACATTGCTCACTACTGCATCTACTAGGTCATTAATAAATAAATTGAAGAGCACTGGGCCCAGTACAGACCCCTGTGGGACTCCACTGCTAACAGTCTCCCATTTTGAGTACGATCCATTGACCACAACTCTTTGTTTTCTGTCCATTAGCCAGTTCCCTATCTATGTACACAGACTCTTCCCCAGTCCTTGCATCCTCAACTTTTGCACCAGACTTCTGTGGGGAACAGTGTCGAAGGCCTTTGCAAAGTCCAAGTATATCACATCTACAGCATTCCCAATATCCATATTAGCATTCACTACCTCATAAAAGCTGAGCATGTTAGTCAAACAGGACCTGTCTTTAGTAAACCCATGTTGATGCTGAGAAATAAGATTATTTTCTACTATGAAGTCATGTATAGTATCCCTTAGTACAGGGGCGGACATACGGCCGTGCAGGCCGTGCCGCCGCACGAGGGCCCCTGAAGTTCCGTTTTCTTCAGGGGCCCATTAAGTATTTTTTTATATTTTTTTTTTTTTATTATTTTATTCCCGGGGGGCCCCCCGACTCCTATCCTCCCTCCCTCCCTCACCTCGGGGGGCCCCCTCCCGATATGCGCGGCGGGAGAGCGAGCGAGCGGCAAATGCAGGAAGGGCTCTCCAGGCATCCGCTAGAGGCCCAGCCGCTTGGTCTCCAATATGTCTCCAGTTGGAGACATATTGGAGACTCAGCGGCTGGGCCTCTAGCGGATGCCTGGAGAGCCCTGAAGACTTCCTGCATTTGCCGCTCGCTCTCCCGCCGCGCATATCGGGAGGGGGCCCCCCGAGGTGAGGAAGGAAGGGAGGGAGGGAGGATAGGAGTCGGGCCCCCCACCCGGATAGCTACCCACCCGGCTACCTAACCACCTACCCACCCGGCTACCTACCTACCCACCCACCAGGCTTCCTACCTACCCACCCGACTACCTAACCACCCACCAGGCTTCCTACCTACCTACCCACCCGGCTACCTACCCACCCACCAGGCTTCCTACCTAACCACCCACCCAACTACCTAACCACCCACCCGGCTACCTACCCACCCGGCTACCTACCCACCCACCAGGCTTCCTACCTAACCACCCACCCAACTACCTAACCACCCACCCGGCTACCTACCCACCCGGCTACCTACCCACCCGGCTACCTACCTACCTACCCGGCTACCTACCTAACCACCCACCCGGCTACCTACCTAACCACCCACCCGGCTACCTACCGGGCTAGTTACCAACCCACCCACCAGGCTACCTACCCACCCACCCGGCTACCCGGCTACCTACCTAACCACCCACCCGGCTACCTACCTAACCACCCACCTGGCTACCTACCTAACCACCCACCCGGCTACCTACCGGGCTAGTTACCAACCCACCCACCAGGCTACCTACCCACCCACCAGGCTACCTACCTACCCACCCACCAGGCTACCTACCCACCCACCAGGCTTCCTACCTACCCACCCGGCTACCTACCCACCCACCAGGCTACCTACCTACCCACCCACCAGGCTACCTACCCACCCACCAGGCTTCCTACCTACCCACCCGGCTACCTACCTACCCACCCGGCTACCTACCCACCCACCAGGCTTCCTACCTACCCACCCGGCTACCTACCTAACCACCCACCCGGCTACCTACCTACCCACCCACCCGGCTACCCACCCACCAGGCTTCCTACCTAACCACCCACCCGGCTACCTACCTAACCACCCACCCGGCTACCTACCGGGCTAGTTACCAACCCACCCACCCGGCTACCCACGCACCCACCAGGCTACCTACCTACCCACCCACCGGGCTACCTACCTACCTACCGGGCTAGTTACCCACCCACCCACCAGGCTACCTACCCACCCGGCTACCTACCCACCCACCCACCAGGCTACCTACCCACCCACTCACCCACCCACCCACCAGGCTACCAACCCACCCACCCACCCACCCACTAGGCTACCTATCCACCCAACCACCCATGGGAGCTGCGCGCCGGATGGAGGCTGGGACAGGAGGTCTGCTGCTGCAGGTGAGTAAATGTTTTTGTTTTATTTATATTAGCAGGTGTATGTTCTGGGCAGGTCTGCCACATGATTGCATGTATTTTCTTCGCAAATCTGCCGACATGATTGCATGTATTTTCTGGGCATATCTGCCGACATGATTGCACGTATTTTCTGGGCATTTCTGCCGACTTGTTTGCACGTATTTTCTGGGCATATCTGCCGACTTGATTGCATGTATTTTCTGGGCATATCTGCCGACTTGATTGCACATATTTTCTGGGCATATCTGCCGACATGATTGCACGTATTTTCTGGGCATATCTGCCGACATGATTGCACGTATTTTCTGGGCATATATGTGTATTTTCTTGAGAAAACCTGCACAATTATGTGAATTTTCTGGGGAAAGGGTCACCAAAACTTGGGCCCACTGTCTTTGCGTTGCACTTTTCAAGGGAACCTGAGGTGAGAATAATATTGAGGCTGCCATATTTCTCTCCTTTTAAGCAATACCAGTTGCCTGGCTGCCGTGCTGGTCCTCTGCCTCTTATTCTTTCAACCATAGACCCTGAACAAGCATGCAGCAGGTCAGGGGTTTCTGACAATATTGTCAGAACTGAGAAGATTAGCTGCATGCTTGTTGCTGGTGTAATTCAGTTTATTACTGCAGCCAAATAGATCAGCAGGGCCGCCAGGCAACTAGTATTGTTTAAAAGGAAATAAACCCTCACCCCGGGTTCGCTTTAAGTTACAGTTAGCTCCGCCCTCATCCGGTCATTGCCACGCCCATTTTTTTTGCCGCGCCGCTATGCGCCGCAGGTTCTATCCACTAATTTTGGGGGTTGTAGCCACGCCCATATTTTGCCGCGGCGCGCGACGCAGGTCATAGGGGGCCCACAATTACAATTTTGCACAGGGGCCCACTGCTGGCTGTGTCCGCCACTGCAATAGTTTGCATACAACTGATGTTAAGCTTACAGGTCTATAATTTCCTGGACCTGATTTTTTGCCCTTCTTAAACAATGGGAAAACGTGGGCTGTATCCCAATCCACTGGGACTCTGCTAGTTGCAAGAGAGTCACAAACTCTCCTGCACCTGCGCAGTAGAGCGGACCCGACAGAGATCGGCTATTTCTGCCCATCTCCGTGTGGAGAGCCGAGCCAGTGCTGGATTGCCTGTAGCTACAGGAATGGGGGAAGCCTCATTGGGACCCTGAGGCTTCCCCCTCCCGAGGTGAGTACACCCCAGGGGAACTTTTGTTACAGAGTCTCTTTAAGCAGAGAACGTCCCGCTGCATGCCCCCCGGTCTCCCCAGTGTCCTGTCCATGTTCTGTGATAGGAATAGATGTAGATTAATATTACTCTGTCTGGGTTATGATTTATTGCTCGTTTCTCCCCAGCTGCTCGCTCCCCGCTGTAATACGCTGCACGCAAATTACTGCTAACGAGCAGATTCATCAGAGCGGCGTGTATGTTCGGAGGGAAATGTTTTCCGTCATGTGTGGAAGATGAAGATTCTTCATTACAGGGCTGGCGATTACTGTGATGGAGACTAGAGAGACTGGGGGAAAGATAAAAGGCACATTCCACTAACTTCCAGTAGCTTTACGAGTATAACAATAGTGTTATGCTACAGTGCCACTGATCATATAGTCTGCTACCTATACCAAGCAGAAATCCAGGCTGCAGGTGCCAGGCAGGGCAGGGCCACAAAAACTGTAACCTACGGGGTTACAAAAAACAACTGTAACCTAGGAGGTTACAGAAATAGGCACCCACACCCGCTACTGCTGCAGACTCCGCTCCTATTGTTGCCCGAGGGAGCGGGATGACACCTGCGAAACGTGTTGCATAAAATTGTGGGATGGAAGTTCACCACTACCTCCCTATTTTAAATAGTTTTTAAATATATTATCCTGAACTGGCGCCTCTGTTCTTTACGTTCTTCCCAGAGGGGGAGGGGAAACTGGACATGGATGTAAGGTTGCTGCATACGAACAAGCAGGCTACAAATGGAATAGAGAGGATGCCAATGGAGAACACCACATGAAAGAGCAGCAAACTGCACAAATGCAAGGGTAGCAGGAAAAAGGGGCACCGGCTGGGGGTGGACGAAAAGGGCGTAGCCATAGACTCATTTATTGTTAATACTGCGAAAAAAGCAGAAAAAAGGGTGCCCGATAAATATTCTTAACCACATTAGAACATGTTTTTGATGCTATCGTTTTAGAAGCTTGCGTTATAGTTTCTGTCATATAATTTTGTTTGTATGTACAGATTTTACGTTATCAACGATATTATCGTTCCTATGTGTGAAAGGGTGTTTGTGCAGAGGGAGTGGTTAGGGTTAGGCATCACCAGGGGGAGTGGTTAGGGTAAGGCCCTGTTTACACTTAATCAGTTGGTACGCTTTTTTCTTCTTCTCTATAGAGGTGCATTGTGAAAAAGATTTCAATTAAAACGCGTATAGTGTGAACTGTGCCATTGGGAAACATGGGCATTATTTTGAAATTCAGTTGTTCTTTCAGTTATAACTGCGAGCAACTGATTAAGCGTAAACAGGGCCTTAGGCACCACCCGAGGGGCGGTTAGGGTTAGGCAACACCACCACTGGGGGTGGTTATGGTTAGGCACCACAGGGGAGGGTTCTGTGTGAAAGGAGGGTTGGGTTAAGCTGTATTGTTGAATTACATTACAATTTTTAACGTTAATATATATTTTCCTTATCAACTCCCGTCTTTTTTTTTTAAACGGTATGTATCGTTAACGATGTTTATTGTTATTGAGATTTCGTTATCCAGCCGGGCCCCATTTTCCTGGCGCCTTTTTTTCATGCACACAATACAAGTGTACGGCTGGCTCCTGCGTGCCTCCCCAGAACAGCCCTCACACTGGGCACCGCACACTCACACACAATGTCTGCTATGTAAATATGCATGCGCCAGGTTCTGGTGTCCGCAGATTACACTATGTTAGTAAATCCCTCTCCCCGTGTTCCAGGGGGCGAAGAAAGGAAGAGGCCGTAGAATCCTCTATTAATATTGTAATTATTCCACTGCTTAAAAAAATATTACTTATAAATAGCATTATTCTTGTATTGAACATTTTTATTTTAACCTGTTATATGACATTTTCACCATCACTTCCTCATGCTGTCATCACCGCCTCCTCCGTAACCCCAGTGTGACCTTTCACCCCGGAGGTCACCAGTTGAGACTTTCTAATGCAGCTCGAAGCGGAAGGAGCTGGAAGAGAGAGAGAGAGGTCCAATCACGTCACGTTTCCCGGGCCCCTCAGCAGAGGCATGACTACAAGTCATGGGCCCCTCCAGCAAAACTTCAATATTCACATTCTTTCCCTGGCCTCCCCCTGGCGACCGTCACAGCCTGGGGCCCGTCTCACAAGGGCCATAAAACAAGTGCAGCCATCAGGGTCTTCACACCCATAACAAGTGTAGCCACAAAATCACCTGATGTGAAGGATGGACCCCGGTATCGGAGGAAGGGTAGGTTGCTAGTTGGGACCCCCTTACAGCTCTGGGCCCCCCTGCAGTTGCAGTGGCTGCTCCCCTCTAGTAACAACCCCTGCCTCTCAGTGGGCAGTTTTTAAATCCATTTGTTATTTTATAGACACGCATCAAAGATTTTAGGTGGCCACACACCATACAATGAAAAGATCCAATTTTTCACCAATTCAATCATTTTGATTGCTTGTTCCGAGCTTTTCTTTGTTTTTGATCGAATTTCCAGGTTTTTTTCTGATTTCTGGACATATTGGAAATTTTAGACCAACTTTATCAAGAGTTGTATGGTGTGTGATGGATTGTCAGTTACTTGTAGGGATGGCCAGTGGCGAGGCAATAGGGGGTGCAGAGATAGCAACTGCATCGGGCCCTTGGGCCAGAGGAGCCACCAGGGGCCCTCCCTCAACCACAGTATTAGCTTGTTCTTGGTCCTGTGCTGGTAATAATCACTTCTATAGGCGGTATGAATAATAGTAATCATTACCACACCGTTCCCATCCCCTGCTTGCACCTCAGAGACTGCGGCTGTCCTTGATTGGTTTTTGGTATGTCAAATCAATGGTTATGTATATAGTGCTTGGGGGGGCCCCAATGTACAACTTGCACCGGGGACCACAGCTTCTTATCTATGCCACTAGGGATGGTCATTGAGTGAATTATTCTGAGCAGATGTAAATATTATGCTAATATTTTGTAAATGTACGCAGCTTTGGAAATGAACCAAACCGGATTCCAGGAGCTGCTGGTTTCTAAGCTGTGTATATTTGAATAAAATGGTTTACCAGTAGTCTCTGGCTCTTCAAGGACTAGAGACATTTTGGTTAAAAAAATGTGGCTCACTGATGTCACGCTGCACGGACCCATCGCTCTCGCTGCTCTCCCGTCACTGCAGCCCATTCACCCTGCTGTCGCTATGACAGCAGAGCTCCATGATCCGATCAGGAGCAGATTTCATTGGCTCCTGACCCTGTGATCACTGGGAGGCAATCAATGAAATGGGCTCCTGAAGCTCTGCTGTCATACCGGCAGCTAGGGTTGCAACTGTATGAAATTCCACGGTATGATAACCGTCTAAAAAAAATACCTGGGTAGTAAGGTATACGGTATTATACAATTATTTGGTCCCGCCCCCCCCCCCCCCTTACATTAAATAATGTGCCCCTCCCCACCCCAGTGTGGGGTGCACCACTCCCTCAGCATACATACGATTAAGCCGGTGGGAGAATTGGGGCGCCGAGTAAAACTGTTAAAAGGCTCCTGGTGGCGTTAGAGATAGGTCTAGCCAGTAATAGGTGGCCACAGCATAGGTAGCCAGGGATAGGCGTAGCCAGTACTAGGTGGCCGCTACCGTGACATACCATCATATCGGTATACCGCGGCAACCCTACCAACAGCAGAGCAAGCAGGCTGCAGCGACGGGAGAGCAGTGGGAGAGCGGCGGGAGCGTGCAGCACGGTAATTGAACTCTATGTCCTGGCAGGGATAACAGGTCCCAAACACGCAGTAGATTTTTAATTACCAAGGTCCGAAAGGGATTTAGTTTATAGAGATTTACACAATTCACGTAGGGGATTATGCAATTTGCACAAATCGCTATATACATTCATTACTGACTTTGCCTGTGTAAGAGGCAACGAGGCAATTATACAAATTGTGTGACTCACTATATGAATTCTGTAAATCCTGGTTAGATGAACAACAAGTGGTGTCTTCATTAACCTTAGAGTAAGGATGATGCCATTTATTGGCCAACTCCATGAATTCAAAAATCATCTCCTGAAACCTCCTAGGTCTCATGATATCTCTAGGTATCTAGGTATCATGCACGATGAAGAAACCCAGAGGGTTTTGAATGCTTGTGCCAGGGCCCTGCTAGATTCCGCACCAGTAGTTGGTGTGGGTGCTCCCAGGAATCTAAGTGTCCACGGAGAGGCCCAAATTTACATCACAGGAGCCTATAGGCACCAATGTCCTGGCATCCTAGACTTCACCCTCCATAAAACCTACCAACCCCCACCAAACCGCACCGCATATGTGCTGGCTGTCCCAGCTGTTACTTCTCCCTTACTTCCCTTGCCAGTCATAGGTATCTACAGTTGCCCCCTAGCATTACGTAGCCGGAGGTACCCTCAGTATTAAGTAGCTAAGGGTGCCTTTCCATCATCAGGCGCATGTAGGCACATGCCTACAGTGCTGTATGGTAAATCCGGCCCTATCCACGGGTCTTCAGCAGAGCAGCCCACAAGGGATGATGGCCCAATCAACCCTATGGGGTGATGGACCACTTTGCTGTCTAGTGGCCACAAGGTCCTGACTTGAGTTCATATTGTTATACCGGTGTTTTGGTACAAGTTGCACCAACTGACATTTGTGGGTATTCAGTATGTCCAACCATATATTGCTATTTGCCACCATATTGTTGTATATCCTGTTTGGGCCCTCCTAACAAAGCCCATTTCATGTGTACGGTTTTGTTTAAAAATTCAATAAAAAAAAAATCTCTTATTGCAAAAAGTAAAAAATAAAATAACCCTGGCCTTTTCACCATTGCCTTTATTCCACCCTCTACCTTACCTAAATGAGAGGAGGCACACAGACTGCATCCCTGTTATCCCATAAAATCTCCGGCTGCAGAGGAGCCCTCCGCTGGAACGTCAGGAGGGGGTGTGACCAGGGGCGTAACAATAGACCCTGAGGGATGCAGCTGCAGAAGGGGGCCCAGAAGCAACAGGGGGCCCTGTCCCGAGAGACTGACAACTAAGGGCAAGGAGAGAAAAAAAAACTTTCTGCTCTCTGCACATTTGTTCTAATGACTGCATCTGCTCAGCCACTGATAACAAATCATACAAAGCTTTGTAGACATCTCCTATTCAGTGTGCAGGGGGTGGGGGCCCCATCTAAAGTTTTGCAGAGGGTCCCAGTGATTTCTATTTACGCCCCTGGGTGTGACACGTTGATCTTTCGTTTAATAGAGTAAGGCAAGAAATATAATCATTGTTACTCTAGCTCCTGTATTATCTAAGGAGTAGCAAGGTACATCCCTGTGTTTGTGTACTGAGCGGCTTCTTACTTGAGGAAGTCAGGACACTTGGATATGGCGTGTTCAAACTCCGCAAAGCACAGCATGTTGTCAGCGTCCAGGTCTGCCTCCTCCAGGATCTGTCGGGAATACAGAAGGGGCATGAAACAAGGAGGGACACAGGGGTCACAGATAGAGAGAAATCTCCATGGTGAGCTACTGTAGAAGTGTATGGCACATTCACCCACATTCACACCTTACACAGAATTCATTGAACCATCTACCAACGTATCTCAGGGGTTTCCAGCCAGTGGGTGTCACAGCAACAGTGTCACCTGATCCCATTGGCAGGAGTACTGGATCCAATAAGAATGCAGATCACAAATTGGCCAATAGAGTCCACAATAAAAGAGGTTTCCTTCAGTCAATGTTTATGTAGCAGTTTTGTGAGATCTGCATTCTAAATGGATGCAGTGTTGGGAATGAGAAAGTTTGAGCATCATGATATTCTGAGCTCAGAGTAACACCATGTAGGTGCAGCAGCCATCAGTGCCAGGACAAGCAGTGTCAGAACGGTACCAGCAGCCAGTGGTGCCAGCCCAGTACAAGCAGTGTCAGGACGGTAACAGCAGCCAGCAGTAACAAGCCAGAACCAGCAGCGCCAGGCCAGTACAAGCAGTGTCAGGACGGTGCCAGAAGTGCCAGGTCAGGACCAGCAGAGCCAGAGATCTCAACAGTGCCAAGCCAGGACCAGTAGTGCCAAGCCAATACCTGCAGCCAGCAGTACCAGGTAAGGACCAGCAGAGCCAGGCCAGGAACACCAGCACCAAGCCAGGACTGGCAGCACCAGCAGTGCCAGGACCAGCAGTGTCAGACCTGTATCCGCAGCCAACAGTGCCAGGCCCAGCAGCCGTTGCTAGGCCTGTAGCAGGAGCCATCAGCGCCAGGCCAGTACCAACAGTGCTAGGCCGGTAGCAGCAGCCAGCAGTGCCAGGCCGGTAGCAGCAGCCAGCAGTGCCAGGCCGGTAGCAGCAACCAGCAGTGCCAGGCCGGGACCAGCAACCAGCAGTGCCAGGCCGGGACCAGCAGCCAGCAGTGCCAGGCCGGGACCAGCAGCCAGCAGTGCCAGGCCGGGACCAGCAACCAGCAGTGCCAGGCCGGGACCAGCAACCAGCAGTGCCAGGCCGGGACCAGCAGCCAGCAGTGCCAGGCCGGGACCAGCAGCCAGCAGTGCCAGGCCGGGACCAGCAGCCAGCAGTGCCAGGCCGGGACCAGCAGCCAGCAGTGCCAGGCCGGGACCAGCAGCCAGCAGTGCCAGGCCCAGCAGCCGTTGCTAGGCCTGTAGCAGGAGCCATCAGTGCCAGGCCAGTACCAACAGTGCCAGGCTGGTAGCAGCAGCCAGCAGTGCCAGGCCGGTAGCAGCAGCCAGCAGTGCCAGGCCGGGACTAGCAGCCAGCAGTGCCAGGCTGGGACTAGCAGCCAGCAGTGCCAGGCCGGGACCAGCAGTGCCAGGCCGGGACCAGCAGCCAGCAGTGTCAGGACCAGCAGCCAGCAGAGCCAGGCCGGTACCAGCAGCCAGAAGAGCCAGGCTGGTACCCCCAGCCAGCAGTGCCAGACCAGTACCAGCAGACAGAAGTGCCAGGCCGGTACAAGCAGCCAGCAGAGCTAGGCCGGTACAAGCAGTCAGTAGTGCCAGACCGGTACCAGCAGTGCCAGGCTGGTACCAGCAGCCAGCAGTCCGGAAGCAGCAGCCAGCAGAGCCAGGCTGGTACCCCAGCCAGCAGTGCCAGGCCTCTCAGTGTCATGCTAGGCCACTATCAGCAGTGCCAGGCCGGTATCGGCAGCCAGCAGTGCCTGGCCGGTACCGGCAGCCAGCAGTGCCTGGCCGGTACCGGCAGCCAGCAGTGCCTGGCCGGTACCGGCAGCCAGCAGTGCCTGGCCGGTACCGGCAGCCAGCAGTGCCTGGCCGGTACCGGCAGCCAGCAGTGCCAGGCCGGTACCGGCAGCCAGCAGTGCCAGGCCGGTACCGGCAGCCAGCAGTGCCAGGCCGGTACCGGCAGCCAGCAGTGCCAGGCCGGTACCGGCAGCCAGCAGTGCCAGGCCGGTACCGGCAGCCAGCAGTGCCAGGCCGGTACCGGCAGCCATGCGGTGAGGAGGGGCGCTCTGCTGGGTACTCACGTGGTCGGTTATTCCTATGATATCCTCCAGCGGGAGGCCGTCTTTCCCGGCAGTGAGACGCTGGATGATGCTCTGCAGGTCCTCCTCATCAATGTAGTTATTCCCAGCAGTGCCAGGCCGGTACCGGCAGCCAGCAGTGCCTGGCCGGTACCGGCAGCCAGCAGTGCCTGGCCGGTACCGGCAGCCAGCAGTGCCTGGCCGGTACCGGCAGCCAGCAGTGCCTGGCCGGTACCGGCAGCCAGCAGTGCCTGGCCGGTACCGGCAGCCAGCAGTGCCAGGCCGGTACCGGCAGCCAGCAGTGCCAGGCCGGTACCGGCAGCCAGCAGTGCCAGGCCGGTACCGGCAGCCAGCAGTGCCAGGCCGGTACCGGCGGTACCGGCAGCCATGCGGTGAGGAGGGGCGCTCTGCTGGGTACTCACGTGGTCGGTTATTCCTATGATATCCTCCAGCGGGAGGCCGTCTTTCCCGGCAGTGAGACGCTGGATGATGCTCTGCAGGTCCTCCTCATCAATGTAGTTATTCCCAGCAGTGCCAGGCCGGTACCGGCAGCCAGCAGTGCCAGGCCGGTACCGGCAGCCAGCAGTGCCTGGCCGGTACCGGCAGCCAGCAGTGCCTGGCCGGTACCGGCAGCCAGCAGTGCCTGGCCGGTACCGGCAGCCAGCAGTGCCTGGCCGGTACCGGCAGCCAGCAGTGCCTGGCCGGTACCGGCAGCCAGCAGTGCCTCGCCGGTACCGGCAGCCAGCAGTGCCAGGCCGGTACCGGCAGCCAGCAGTGCCAGGCCGGTACCGGCAGCCAGCAGTGCCAGGCCGGTACCGGCAGCCAGCAGTGCCAGGCCGGTACCGGCAGCCAGCAGTGCCAGGCCGGTACCGGCAGCCAGCAGTGCCAGGCCGGTACCGGCAGCCAGCAGTGCCAGGCCGGTACCGGCAGCCAGCAGTGCCAGGCCGGTACCGGCAGCCAGCAGTGCCAGGCCGGTACCGGCAGCCATGCGGTGAGGAGGGGCGCTCTGCTGGGTACTCACGTGGTCGGTTATTCCTATGATATCCTCCAGCGGGAGGCCGTCTTTCCCGGCAGTGAGACGCTGGATGATGCTCTGCAGGTCCTCCTCATCAATGTAGTTATTCCCAGCAGTGCCAGGCCGGTACCGGCAGCCAGCAGTGCCTGGCCGGTACCGGCAGCCAGCAGTGCCTGGCCGGTACCGGCAGCCAGCAGTGCCTGGCCGGTACCGGCAGCCAGCAGTGCCTGGCCGGTACCGGCAGCCAGCAGTGCCTGGCCGGTACCGGCAGCCAGCAGTGCCAGGCCGGTACCGGCAGCCAGCAGTGCCAGGCCGGTACCGGCAGCCAGCAGTGCCAGGCCGGTACCGGCAGCCAGCAGTGCCAGGCCGGTACCGGCGGTACCGGCAGCCATGCGGTGAGGAGGGGCGCTCTGCTGGGTACTCACGTGGTCGGTTATTCCTATGATATCCTCCAGCGGGAGGCCGTCTTTCCCGGCAGTGAGACGCTGGATGATGCTCTGCAGGTCCTCCTCATCAATGTAGTTATTCCCAGCAGTGCCAGGCCGGTACCGGCAGCCAGCAGTGCCAGGCCGGTACCGGCAGCCAGCAGTGCCTGGCCGGTACCGGCAGCCAGCAGTGCCTGGCCGGTACCGGCAGCCAGCAGTGCCTGGCCGGTACCGGCAGCCAGCAGTGCCTGGCCGGTACCGGCAGCCAGCAGTGCCTGGCCGGTACCGGCAGCCAGCAGTGCCTCGCCGGTACCGGCAGCCAGCAGTGCCAGGCCGGTACCGGCAGCCAGCAGTGCCAGGCCGGTACCGGCAGCCAGCAGTGCCAGGCCGGTACCGGCAGCCAGCAGTGCCAGGCCGGTACCGGCAGCCAGCAGTGCCAGGCCGGTACCGGCAGCCAGCAGTGCCAGGCCGGTGCCGGCAGCAAAGTTACCACCTTGCCTAGGGCCCCACTGCATATGAATCCCTCTCCCGATCAGGCATGCGGTGAGGAGGGGCGCTCTGCTGGGTACTCACGTGGTCGGTTATTCCTATGATATCCTCCAGCGGGAGGCCGTCTTTCCCGGCAGTGAGACGCTGGATGATGCTCTGCAGGTCCTCCTCATCAATGTAGTTATTCCCATTAAAGTCTGCATGGGAAACACAGCGCAAGGCAAATTATTATTATTAATAATAATATATAAATAATATATGACTGATTTATATATCAAATCAATCAATGAAAACTGCAGAAGAGACACTATAGAGTAAAAGTGTAATGCTACCACACACATGGGGGAGAATTAAGTTCCTGGAATTGCTTCAGGTGACAGTTTACCCTGATCAGTAAAAAAAAATTAAATAAAAAATGAGCTGCTAGACTGACCGTAATTGTGTATAAATATTTCCAAGCATTTCTTGTTTATTACAATTAATTCTAAATACTTATGCAGGGTTTTCTGTAATATATACTTCCCATCTCGCTGGCTGCCTCTTCTCAGTGACCGGTCGGCATGTCATTATGCATAACAGAAGTATCTGAAGCCAATTAAATTACCTCTTTTTCTCGTACAGTTAACTTAAGCATTAGGATCAAAGCTGATTCGCCGCGTCCCTCCGGCAGAATGATGTATTTATCCCCGCAAAATGCCCGGAGTAAAATTCCACAACTCTCCAGTCGCAGCTTTTGCTGCCCGGGGGAGGCAGAGCTGTGCGCAGTAGCTCTGCCTCCAGTCCAGTCAATCTCTGCCTCTCCCCGTCCCTCGCAGTGAAAGAAGTCTCAGAGGGGAGAGGTGGAGATTGGCAGATATTGACTGGAGCAGAGGCAGATCTACTGCGCACAACTCTGCCTCTTCCAGGAAGTAACATTCTGCGATAGTAGAATTTTGCACCGGGGATTTCGGGGGAAAAATACCTCGTTCTGCCGCGGGAATGCGGCGAATCAGCTTTGATCTTAATGCTTAAGTTAACTGTACAAGAAAAAAAGAGGTAATTTAATTGGCTTCAGGCTCTCTTTAAATACTGCCACAAATGGTGCAGAGGCATTGGGAAGCACAGCTGAGGGTTGTGGTGTTGCAGGTTACCTTTGCCCCATCTGAGCTTGAATTGGCCATGGTACCACCCTGGAAAACGCGTACGGCAACTCTGGAACTCAGGCAACTAACGTATCAGCTAACCGGCATGCCTGAGGGATAATGGAGACAGTGCTTTGGGGGTTTTTCAGGGTATTTTAGGGTAGAAATACTTACCAATCCTCCAGGCACGGTCTTCTACCTGTTCTGCAGCTCCCTTCGGCTCTCCGGCATCCATGCACGGCTCCTGGCATGTCACCTGACCCGATGCGGATGACACGCCGGGAGCCGCACACAGAAAGCCGCTGGGAGCTACAGGATGGGTAGAAGGCCACACCTAGAGGATTGGTAAGTATTCTATGCTGCATGGGGGATGGGAGGGGGGGGAGGGAAGGAAGGGTCAGGTTTGTGCTTGCAAGCACACGTATCGGCAATCCTTGCCTGTGCTGGGTATTGAAAGGACCACTGTCGCGAAAAAGTAGGAAGTTAAAATCTGACAGAATCGACAGGTTTTGGGCCAGTCCATCTCCTCATGGGCGATTCTCAGGGTTTTCTTTGTTTTCAACAACACAAGTCTAAATGACAAAATAGCATGCAAGTGATTAGGGAGGCGGGCTGGCATCTTTCTATTTTGGCAGTTAAACTGCCGTTCAGGAAATGCTGTTGAAAACAAAGAAAACTCTGAGAATCCCCCATGATGAGATGGACTTGCCCGAAACCTGTCGGTTCTGTCAGATTTTAACTGCCTACTTTTTTTGCGATAGGGGTCCTTTAAAGAGAACCTGAACTGAAAATAAAAAAATCAAAATAACCATACACAGGTCATACTTACCTCTCGTGTCGTCTAATACTCAATCTCTTTTTCCTCTCCTGCATCCCATTTGTCCTCTGTGATCCATGGAATTCTCCGTACTTCATTTTAAAAATGGCCATTACTCAATAACAGCTTCCTGGTCAACACACTGTTAAACTGTAATATCGCCCACCTGAGCCATAGGGAAACATGGAAATTACCTTGCACATTCAGTTGTAACTGACAACTGCTGATATATAACTGACAGCAACTGGTAGATTTCAGTTCTGACAAAATATTGTCAGAACTAGAAGGGATCACTGTAAGAAGAAAATGGTGAGCTTCTGAGAGGAACTGGCGGTGAGGTTAGTATGTAATATTCATTTGCAGCTACGCCATGTGTTTATTTTAAATAATTTTACTCACTTCAGGTTCCCTTTAAGGATTTTGCTGTACCATGTGTTGAGATACTAGAGAATCTGCCTTTCAGTAGCAGCTGAAAACCTACCAAAAATCCAGAAAGCGTATTTTATCTTGATATGAACGGGCGCTTGGCAGCTGAACACTGACGCCATTTCCAGGAAATCCTCAAATGAAAAGACTCCTCCGTCATTGCAGAACACGGAGCATATGCGATCCCGGAACGGATTGACCTGAGAGACACGGCAAGGAATGGATGTTATGTTCACTATAGTGGAGGTCAAGCCAGACTTTTGTCTTGTTTTAGACAGCCTGAGAAAGGACGAGGCTTTGATCGCTTTCTTTCTCCACCATTAGGGAGTCTTCTCCTGATTTCTTGTCTAGGTAACGGGTGTATAGGCCCTCTTACATCTAGCGATGTATGGCCAGATGCAGCTGATCCAATCTGTTGCCTGCCCATACACAGAAGGCCGATTCTCGATAGATCTATCTGGCCTAGCAATGCCCCCTCCACACGCATTATTGCACCGCCGGCGAGCTGGGCCGCGTTTAATACTTTTACCCATCTGAGTCGTAGCAACCCAGCGGGAGGAGTAATGCGGAGTGTGGCGACTGCCGGATCCCTGAACCACTCTTGCGCAGGGTGTGCAGCATAGCACTAGAGCTATGGGTGCACCCAGCTTTGGCGCTGAAAAAAACTGCTTCGTCCCCCACCGCCTAACCCCCCCCCCCGAAATGTAATTCCCTCAGTGGCCGTGCAGAGTAAAATTCTCCCCTGCCCCACTGATGCAACTCTCTGCCTTTTCCGACATCAACTCCCTGCCTGCCGTTACCCCGAGTGCCGCCATGTGGGGTGTGTGTGACATCACACGTCTGGTGCCACACAGGGGTGATGGCTGAGGAAGCTAGGAGTGGCAGCAGCGGGACAGGAGAGAATTTACACTGCACACTGGCACAAGCGCCTGGGGGTCCGTCATGTATGACATTCATAGCTGCGCACAGCCATGTTGGACCGAGATTTTCCAGCATACATTTAACCGATTTCGGTCTGAAATCGATCTGGCATTGATTTTATTCTGATTCAATAACATAATTGAATCGGATGGTCGATCAAGCACCTTTACTAGTACTCAATGTTTGGAACTTCTTTGTGGTCTGTGCCTTTTACTTAAAGAGAATCTGTACTCTAAAATTCTTACAATAAAAAGCATACCATTCTATTCATTATGTTCTCCTGTGCCCCTCTGTGCTGTTTCTGCCACTCCCTGCTGTAATCCTGGCTTGTAATTGCCAGTTTTAGGCAGTGTTTACAAACAAAAGATATGGCTGCTAACAGCATGCGATAGGCTGAGAGGAGCTCAGTCTGTGACTCACACAGAGCCTGCAGGGGGTCTGGAGAGGGTGTGTATAGCTTCTATCCTATCAGGAATAGTTGTAGATTACTATTACTCTGTCTGTGTTATGATGGTTTAAAGGGAACCTTAAAGTGGGCCCAAAAATACAAGATTTCAGCAATAAAATCTATTTTCTAAATTATAATAATAAATAGCAGCCTTTTTTCAGCTGCATGATGACAAATATAAAATATTTTACATTTATTGGAGGAACCCCTCCCTTCCTTTCATATTGCCGGGACAGAATCCGGCAAACTGGTGGAGTAGGTGGTGTCCGGCAAAGGAGGAATTGCCAATGGCTGCCACCTGTATAACTCTAGTTATGAAAAGAGAAGGGTGAAAAACATGCACTGAAATGCTCATAGGCTTGAAGGAGTGTTTATTTATCTTTGTATGTGTCAGAGTGGTGCAACTAAATATTTTGAATTAAAAAAATGTTTGTTTTGGGTCCGCTTTAAGGACCACAGGCTTAACCCCTCCCCCTCCCCTCCCTAAAGACCAGGCCATTTTTTAAAAATTAGGCCACTGCAGCTTTAAGGGCTTGGTGCAGAGCCTCACAACTCAGCACACAAGCCGGCACAAGCAATAGCCGGCCCCAGGACTTGACGCCAATTGGCGTTAGGCGGTCCTTGGGCTGCCGCCGCGATCGCGCCCATTGGCGTGACGCGGTCTTGAGGCAGTTAAAGTAAAAAAAGCTTCACTTACCTGGGGCTTCAATCGGCCCCCTGCAGAAGTCCTGTGCCCGTGCTGGTACATCCTCCAGTCCTTCGCCACTGCTCACTTTCCGTTTTGCCGACTACGCCCATTGTGCCTGCGCGGCTGTGCGCGTCCTCACTCCCATTGCCGGGAGAATCCTACTCAGGCACAGTACGAGAAAACTTCGACTTATAAGTTGGACAAATGGAAAGTGAGCTGCAGCGGGGTATCGGAGAATCCTTGAGGACCGGACGTCTGCAGAGGGCTGGAAGAAGCCCCGGATAATTGAAACTTAGACCTCAGTTAAAGGGGGGAGGGGTGTAGCGTGAGGACTGTGTGCTACACATGCCTGCTCCTCCAGTTTAAAAAAAATTATGAGAGCTAAGGTATCCGTTAATCCACTCCTGGGCAGGCACTCTACTTTCCTTGCTCCGCCCCTGAGGAGAGTATCTCCTTCCCAACCCCACCCCTGAGGATCAGAAGACTAAGATCAGTATGCTATTTTACTTATCTTGCACTGTTGCTCAGCTTAAAGTTCCATAGAAACCCAAAGCCAAAGTTTGAGGACAAACATATTTAAAGCAAGAGCAGATTGTCCTCCTGAGCAGAATATAATATATAATATAAGCAAGAAACATTTTTTGACAGATTTTGTTGAGCTATTATTTTATACAAATATATATCGAACCTACACATTTTCTGCAACTGTTTACAGAAAACAATTAACAGTTACATAAATTGTAGCCCCTAAATGATCCTAAAACACAAATGTCTGTATTTTATGACAGTATGGCGCCCTACCTTTAGTGGTGGGAGCTCACAGATCTGCTCGGTGGTTAGTGTGTCCTTTCCCTCCGGACACAGGCTCCTGAACAGCTTGTGGATTCTGCACAACAGAAATACTAATGTTAATGTCTTGTCAAAAAATCATGAACAGACTACACCTGAAGAGGTCCCGGACTTTCTGGACTTAAAGTGGACCCAAACTAAAAATACAAGATTTCAGAAATAAAATCTATTTTCTAAATTATAATAATAAATAGCAGCCTTTTTTCAGCTGCATGATGACAAATCTAAAATATTTTACATTTATTGGAGGAACCCCTCCCTTCTTTTCATATTGCCGGGTCAGAATCCGGCAAACTGGTGGAGTAGGTGGTGTCCGGCAATGGAGGAATTGCTAATGGCTGCCCCCAGTATAACCCTAGTTATGAAAAGAAAAGGGTGAAAAGCATGCACTGAAATGCTCATAGGCTTGAAGGAGTGTTTATCTTTGTGTGTGTCAGAGTGGTGCAACTAAAGCTTTTTAATTAAAAAAAAGTGTTTGGTTTGGGTCCGCTTTAAGAGTACCCATTCAGTGGGTTGCAAAAGTATTCGGCCCCCTTGAAGTTTTCCACATTTTTTCACATTACTGCCACAAACATGCATCAATTTTATTGGAATTCCACGTGAAAGACCAATACAAAGTGGTGTACACATGAGAAGTGGATCGAAAATCATACATCATTCCAAACATTTTTTACAAATAAATAACTGCAAAGTGGGGTGTGCGTAATTATTCGGCCCCCTGAATACTTTGTAGAACCACCTTTTGCTGCAATTACAGCTGCCAGTCTTTTAGGGTATGTCTCTACCAGCTTTGCACATCTAGAGACTGAAATCCTTGCCCATTCTTCTTTGCAAAACAGCTCCAGCTCAGTTAGATTAGATGGACAACGTTTGTGAACAGCAGTTTTCAGATCTTGCCACAGATTCTTGATTGGATTTAGATTTGGACTTTGACTAGGCCATTCTAACACATAGATATGTTTTGTTTTAAACCATTCCATTGTTGCCCTGGCTTTATGTTTAGGGTCATTGTCCTGCTGGAAGGTGAACCTCCGCCCCAGTCTCAAGTCTTTTGCAGTCTCAAAGAGGTTTTCTTCCAAGTTTGCCCTGTATTTGGCTCCATCCATCTTCCCATCAACTCTGACCAGCTTCCCTGTCCCTGCTGAAGAGAAGCACCCCCAGAGCATGATGCTGCCACCACCATATTTGACAGTGGGGATGGTGTGTTCAGAGTGATGTGCAGTGTTAGTTTTCTGCCACACATAGCGTTTTGCATTTTGGCCAAAAAGTTCCATTTTGGTCTCATCTGACCAGAGCACCTTCTTCCACATGGTTGCTGTGTCCCCCACATGGCTTGTGGCAAACTGCAAACGGGACTTCTTATGCTTTCTGTTAACAATGCCTTTCTTCTTGCCACTCTTCCATAAAGGCCATCTTTGTACAGTGCATGACTATAATAGTTGTCCTATGGACAGATTCCCCCACCTGAGCTGTAGATCTCTGCAGCTCGTCCAGAGTCACCATGGGCCTCTTGACTGAATTTCTGATCAGCGCTCTCCTTGTTCGGCCTGTGAGTTTAGGTGGATGGACTTGTCTTGATAGGTTTACAGTTGTGCCATACTCCTTCCATTTCTGAATGATCACTTGAACAGTGCTCCGTGGGATGTTTAAGGCTTTGGAAATCTTTTTGTAGCCTAAGCCTGCTTTAAATTTCTCAATAACTTAATCCCTGTTCTTCGGATTACACGGTGTTGTTGGTCCCAATATTCTCTTATACAACCTCTGAAGCCCTCACAGAGTGGCTATATTTGTACTGACACTAGATTACACACAGGCGCACTCTATTTAGTCATTAGCACTCATCAGGCAATGTCTATAGGCAACTGACTGCACTCAGATCAAAGGGGGCCGAATAATTATGCACACACCACTTTGCAGTTATTTATTTGTAAAAAAAAGTTTGGAATCATGTATGATTTTTGTTCCACTTCTCACGTGTACACCACTTTGTATTGGTCTTTCATGTGGAATTCCATAGTTACATAGTTACATAGTTATTTTGGTTGAAAAAAGACATACGTCCATCGAGTTCAACCAGTATAAAGTACAACACCAGCCTGCTCCCTCACAAATTCCCTGTTGATCCAGAGGAAGGCGAAAAAACCCTTACAAGGCATGGTCCAATTAGCCCCTAACGGAAAAAATTCCTTCCCGACTCCAGATGGCAATCAGATAAAATCCCTGGATCAACATCATTAGGCATTACCTAGTAATTGTAGCCATGGATGTCTTTCAACGCAAGGAAAGCATCTAAGCCCCCTTTAAATGCAGGTATAGAGTTTGCCATAACGACTTCCTGTGGCAATGCATTCCACATCTTAATCACTCTAACTGTAAAGAACCCTTTCCTAAATAAATGGCTAAAATGTTTTTCCTCCATGCGCAGATCATGTCCTCTAGTCCTTTGAGAAGGCCTAGGGACAAAAAGCTCATCCGCCAAGGTATTATATTGCCCTCTGATGTATTTATACATGTTAATTAGATCCCCTCTAAGGCGTCTTTTCTCTAGACTAAATAAACCCAGTTTATCTAACCTTTCTCGATAAGTGAGACCTTCCATCCCACGCATCAATTTTGTTGCTCGTCTCTGCACCTGCTCTAAAACTGCAATATCTTTTTTGTAATGTGGTGCCCAGAACTGAATTCCATATTCCAGATGTGGCCTTACTAGAGAGTTAAACAGGGGCAATATTATGCTAGCATCTCGAGTTTTTATTTCCCTTTTAATGCATCCCAAAATTTTGTTAGCTTTAGCTGCAGCTGCTTGGCATTGAGTACGATTATTTAACTTGTTGTCAATGAGTATTCCTAAGTCCTTCTCCAAGTTTGATGTCCCCAACTGTATCCCATTTATTTTGTATGGTGCTAGACCATTAGTACGTCCAAAATGCATGACCTTACATTTGTCAACATTGAATTTCATCTGCCATGTATGTGCCCATATAGCCATCCTATCCAGATCCTGTTGCAATATGACACTATCTTCCTGAGAGTTGATGATTCTGCACAATTTTGTATCATCTGCAAAAATAGCAACATTGCTCACTACTGCATCTACTAGGTCATTAATAAATAAATTGAAGAGCACTGGACCCAGAACAGACCCCTGTGGGACCCCACTGCTAACAGTCTCCCATTTTGTGTACGTTCCATTGACCACACCTCTTTGTTTTCTGTCCATTAGCCAGTTCCCTATCCATGAACACAGACTCTTCCCCAGTCCTTGCATCCTCAACTTTTGCACCAGACTTTTGTGGGGAACAGTGTCGAAGGCCTTTGCAAAGTCCAAGTATATCACATCTACAGCTTTCCCAATATCCATATTAGCATTCACTACCTCATAAAAGCTGAGCATGTTAGTCAAACAGGACCTGTCTTTAGTAAACCCATGTTGATGCTGAGAAATAAGATTATTTTCTACTATGAAGTCATGTATAGTATCTCTTAGTAACCCCTCAAATAGTTTGCATACAACAGATGTTAAACTTACAGGTCTATAATTTCCTGGATCAGATTTTTTGCCCTTCTTAAATAATGGGAAAACGTGGGCTGTACGCCAATCCACTGGGACTCTGCCAGTTGCAAGAGAGTCACAAAAGATAAGATAAAGGGGTTTATCTATAACTGAACTTAATTCCCTTAGGACCCGAGGATGCATGCCATCCGGGCCAGGTGCCTTGTCAATTTTAATATATTTAGTCTTGCCTTCACTTCTTCCTGCGTTAAGTATTTAATATTACAGTTAGAAGATTGAGACTCTTCCGCCTCTGTAGTTTGCAACAGTGCTGTTTCTTTTGTGAAGACAGAAGCAAAGAAAGCATTTAATAACTCTGCCTTACCTTGGTCATCCACCATTGAGTTCCCACCCTCATCCTTTAGGAGTCCTATACAGTCAACCTTTCTTTTTTTAGAGTTAATGTACTTGTAAATCTTTTTTGGGTTAGATTTGATATCCTTAGCGATTTGTTTTTCAGCTTCAATCTTTGCCTGCCTAATTTCTTTTTTACAATTTTTATTGCACTCCTTATAATTGCTTAGTGCAGCCTCGGTCCCCTCCTGTTTTAAGACCTTATAGGCATTCTTTTTCCTCTTCATTTTATCTTTACCCTTTCTATTCATCCATAGAGGCCTTTTTTTATTCCTAGACATTTTGTTTCCATATGGGATATACATACTACAGTATTGATTGAGTATAAGTTTAAAAGACCAAAATTACTTACGGTAACGTCTTTTCCAGTAGTCGCGAAGACAGCACCCCTAATGAGACTTGTCTCCCTCCGAGCAACGGACAGGAAGCTGCAAAAGATTTAAAAATTTGCATAATCAGGCGGTCAATAGTATAAATAGGCATAGTCTCTCACTCTACCTTCAGTTCTATACAAACGACACGGACACCAAATGATGCTTAATGTTTTTAATATCTCTCTCTCTCTCTCTCTCTCTCTCTCTCTCTCTCTATATATATATATATATATATATATGTATATATATATATATATATATATATATATATACACATACATATAATATATATATTTTATTATTATTATTATTTTTGTACCCAGGGTGGGTTGTAGGGGTGCTGTCTTCGCGACTACTGGAAAAGACGTTACCGTAAGTAATTTTGGTCTTTCCCAGTACGTCTGCTCAGACAGCACCCCTAATGAGACGATATACACGATACATATATATATTTAGGGAGGGACCACAGCCTGCAGAACCTTTCTGCCAAATGATAAATCAGCGTTAGCTAACACATTAAGTCTATAGTGCTTTATAAATGTATTCTGGCTGGACCAGGTAGCTGCCCTGCATATCTGTTCGATGGAGGCTCCAGCCCTCTCTGCCCATGAGGTTGAAACAGCTTGCGTCGAATGTGCTCTCACTGGTGAAGATAGCTGTCTGCCTTGAATCTGATAAGCTGTCGCAATAGCCTGTTTTATCCACCTAGCCAGAGTGGTCTTAGATGCTCTTTTTCCTTTAGATTTTCCGGAAAAGATGACAAACATTGCCTCAGTCTGTCTCCATGATCTAGTTCTTTCCAGGTAATAAAGCAGACATCTCCTTACATCTAAGTGATGCAACTCTCTTTCTTTATCATTAGCTGGATTAGCACAAAAAGAAGGAATATACAGCTCCTGAGATTTATGAAATGTCGATACAACCTTGGGAAGGAAGGCAATGTCCAACCGCAATGTAACTCGATCATCAGATATCACACAGTATGGTTCCTTGATAGAAAGAGCTTGTAATTCCCCCAGTCGTCTAGCAGTAGTGATGGCTAATAGAAACGCAGTCTTAAGGGTTACCATCTTGTCTGATGCCTGTTCTAAGGGTTCAAACGGAGCTTTGCAAAGTCCCTGAAGGACTGTATTCAAGTCCCAAGTAGGTACTCTAGACTTTATAGTAGGCTTAATCCTCTTTAAAGCTTCAAAGAAACAGATCACTAAGTGTTCCTGAGCCAGTCTCCTCTCCAGAAATACAGACAAAGCAGAAGTTTGTACTTTAAGGGTGCTTATACTGAGTCCTTTCAGGAAACCATCATGTAAAAATTCCAGCACGGATGTGACAGAGTTATTGAGCATAGATTTCTCATTGCACCATTCATTAAACACTCTCCAGGCCTTTTGATAAATCTGACGAGTCACCTTCTTTCTACTCTGGATTAGAGTTTCCGTCAATCCATCAGAGAGTCCCTTTGCCTTTAACAATTTCCACTCAGGTTCCATGCTGTAAGATGAAGTAGATGTAGATTCTGGTGAAACACAGGTCCCTGAGACAGAAGGTCCGGGAGGAGAGGAAGAGTGATTGGCTGAGATATCGTTAAAGTCTGTAGTAACGTGAACCAAGGTCTTTTTGGCCAAAATGGTGCGATCAATATCACTCGAGCATGATCCCGTATGATCTTGTTCAAGACCTTGGGTATGAGAGGCAATGGGGGGAATGCATACATCAGATGGTGACCCCAGTTCATGGAGAAGGCATCTATCGCCCAAGGCTTGTCTCGTGGATGGAGCGAACAAAACTTCTGATACTTCGTATTTACTCTCCTGGCGAATAAATCTACCTCCGGACACCCCCATAAGTCCGTAATCTGTTGAAGGACCTCCTGTTTGAGAGTCCACTCGTTCTGGTCCAGGGTCTTTCTGCTCAAGAAGTCGGCCAGATGATTCGATGTTCCCTTCAAATGGCTGGCGCTTAGGGAATCCAGGTTTGCCTCTGCCCAGTTTAGAATTCGAGATGACTGACGCCACAAAAGATGACTCCTTGTTCCTCCTTGGCGATTTATGTATGCCACCACACTGCCGTTGTCTGATCTTATCAAAACATGCTGGCCCTTGATGTGGCTGCTGAAAGACTGTAATGCCTGCCATACCGCTTCCAGTTCTCTGCTGTTTGACGAGCGAGACCTCAGCTTGGTTGACCAACGACCTTGGGCTGGAAGAAGATCCAGGTGGGCTCCCCATCCCCACGAACTGGCATCCGTAGTTATAATTGTCTGATTTGGATACTGCCAGAGACGCCCCCTTGAAAGATGGTCTCGAATCTGCCACCATAGCAACGATACTTTGACATCGTGCGGGATCATCACCTTCTTGTCTAGGGAAGATTGCTTCCTGTTCCAACTTTTTAAGATCCATATCTGTAAGTTTCTCGAGTGAAACTGTCCCCACTGAACCGCAGGGAACGAAGCTGTTAATAGTCCCAACATCGCCATTGCCCTTCTCAGTGAAATGCTTCTTGATGTCTGAAAAGAGAGAACAGCATTAAGTATGGAAGAGATCTTCCTATCAGGGAGAAAAACTCTTTCATTCAAAGTATCAACATTGAACCCTAGATACTCCATATTCTGGCAAGGAGATAAGAAAGACTTTTCCCAGTTTAGGGCCGGTTCACACTTGCGGTTTTGCAAAAACCGCACCGGATGTCCGGACCGCACCGGAGCCGGATCGGACCTGAACCGTACGGTTCCTGTCCGGATCCGGTCCGGTTGCATACGGTTTCCGTGCGGTATGAACACGGTTGCGGTCCGGATCCGGATTCTTAAAGAGTTACAACCTGTATAAAAACAAAAAAAAATGTTGGGGTCTGGGAGGTCAGCAGAAGGGGGACCTGTGGAATCAGGCCCTCTGCTGTTTAGCACTCACCTCCACCTCCGACATGCTGCCAACATCTCCGGATCCGGATCCAGCTGTGCTGCTCCACTCCAAAATGCTTGCCCATGTGTCCCCAGCCAATATCGCCGCAAAAATCCGCATAGGAAGTGGGGTAGAACATCCGGATTTTTTGCCAGTGTGTTGTGCGCTCTCCGGTTCTCATTGGTTTCCATTGGCCGGATGGTGCAGTCCGGCTCCGCCCCGGATACGGCTGCCGGAGGAGCCGGACCAAAAAATAGCGCATGTTGGAACGGACACCGGAGTCCGGATCCGGTCCGGCTCCGGTCCGGACGAAACGGACACATGTGAACCCTGGCATAGACTTACATTGCTATGCCGTGCGTCCGTTTCGTCCGGCCAGCATGCGGTGCGGCTCCGGCACGGCTATTCCGGATAGCCACCGCTAATGTGAACCGGGCCTTACTAGCCACCCTAACGACTGAAGGAAGGCTATGCAAGAGTCAAGATGGGAACTCACTAAGCTTGCAGATGAACCCCAAATCAGTAAATCATCCAGATAGGCTATGATATTAATTGATTCCATTCTCAAGACTGCAAGTACTTCTGCCATGACTTTAGTAAACAACCATGGTGCTGAGGCTAACCCGAAGGGGAGAGCATTAAATTGAAAGTGTCTTACCTCTCCGTCCAGCAGGACTGCAAATCTGAGGAATTGCTGCGAGGACAGGTGGATAGGAATGTGCAGGTAAGCATCTTTCAGGTCCAGGGATGCCAGGAAGCAGTCCTTCTGTAAGAGACGAATCACAGACGAAATGTTGTCCATCCTGAACCTTCTGTATGTTACTGACTTGTTTAGACCCTTCAGGTTGATAATGAAGCGGAAGTCCCCTTGAGCCTTTTTGACCAGAAATACTGGCGAATAGAACCCCTGGCCTTTCTGACATGAGGGAACCTCCCTGATTACCCTCTTGTGGAGTAGAGATTTTACCTCGTTCTGAAGAGCAAGCTGTTTTAGCCTGTTTGAAGGTAAGGGAGTGAGAAGGAATCTCTGAGGAGGCGTGACATCGAATTCTATTCTGTACCCTTCTAATACAATGTGTAGGAGCCATGGATTTGTTCTGTAGAGCTGCCATGTCTCGAAGATGTGGGAAAGTCTTCCTCCCACTGGGAGCCTGATGTCATTGTCTACTTGACTTGGTAATCGGGGGGTTGTTGGGCTTGTTCCTCTGGTTCCTATAAGGGGCCCATCTCCTTTTTGTGTTTGCTTTATCGTTACTCTCTGGCTTTGATGGCCCACGAAAGGGCCGTTTAAACTGAAAAGATCTCTTCCTAGTGGGAAAGTTTTTCTTTGTGTCAGCTGTTCTATCTAAGGTCTCGTCCAGTTTAGAACCGAACAAAAGACCCCCTTCACAAGGAATGCCGCAGAGTTTTGACTTAGACGAGTTGTCGCCTCCCCAAGTTTTAACCCAAACTCCCCTTCTGGCAGAGTTCACTAGTGCAGTGGTTCTTGCTGTTAGCTTAACAGAGTCATCAGCGGCATCAGTAAGGTAATCAGCTGCATTAAACAAGTTGGGAAAATCTTTGAGTATCTCCTTCCTAGGTACGCCTGAAGCAATTTTGGCCTGCATTTCTAAAAGCCATGTTTTCATTGATCTACCCACTGCTGTGGATGCAACTGCAGGCTTGAAGGTCAGAGAGGAAGACTCCCAGGCTCTACGTAGGATATTGTCCATCTTTTTATCGATGGGATCTTTAAGATTCCCGAAATCCTCAAATAATAGGTCAGTCTTCCTTGACACCCTAGACAATGATGGGTCAAGCTTTGGCGGAGGACCCCAAAACCCCGAATCTTCGGGACTGAAGGGATAACGTTTGGACATAGATCGCGGCCAAAAGGCCCTCTTTTCTGGCATGTCCCATTCCTTCTTAATCATAGACTTGAGAGAGGAATGGACAGGAATAAAATGTGACTGGGGGTCCGCCAAGCTCTCGTACATTTGGTCGAGGGGTGTCAAGGATTTCTGCTCAGTTTTAATACCCATGGTACTATGTAAGGCAGAAATAAAATCTTTCATCAGTTCTGGGGAGAAGGCAAATTTCTGGGATTTATCTCCTTTTTCCCCAACTTCCTCTTCTGAAAGTTGTTCAAGAGAAGAAATCTCCCCTTCTGATAAATCGGATTCAATCACATCCTCAGCAGACCTCTTCCTCTTAGAACCGATAGGGAGAGGTAAATTCACAATAGAGCCTGCTGGGGATACTGGTGGGAGAGAGGCAGGAGGTGCATCAGAGACAATACTAGCAAGTGGATTAACTAGAGGCAGAGTGATAGATGAGGCAGCAACATCAGCTGTAGAGGAAGAAGCCATAGCAGAGTCCTTTATTTCCCTAATAGCTGTAGCCATCTCAGCTCTCATCCACCCCATCAAGTCTTTAAATACAGCAGGAGACTCATTTTTCACTACTTTATCGGTACAGGACTGGCATAATTTTCTAGAGCTGGAAGATACACGGTTATTGCAAATAGCACATCTCCTTTCAACCTTGCTGTCTGAGCGTTTGTCTTGACTGGAATGTGTCCCCGACTTATCCACTTTGTCAGACTTTTTAGGCTAAAATACAAACAAACAATAAGCCTATGTTAGCTACATAATCCTCTTAGCAGAAAAAACCACCAACAAAACTAGATAATAGCTAAGCAGTATGCCCCGCAGACTACTTGCCAGAGAGGATTCAGAGCCAGGTTCCACAGATAATGCAGTAGAGGATCCTGCAGCGTCCTCCATGATCTCAGCCGACATCTGAGATATGGGAAAAAAGGTGGCTTTTCAACTATCGGCAAAGTGATTTGCATAATTACCCCCAATCACCTGATACATTTCATCCAGCTGGCGCTGTCCCGCCGCGGCCCCTGCCGCTAACTGCTCTGCAGCGCTTCCTGGTCACGTGGGACGCCTCCGCGTGACGACTTCCGGTCTCTCCGAGCGGAAGTTCCTGGAGCGCGCGTCTGCGCGCATAAATCTGCCGCCTTGCTGGGAGAAGCCTCCTGAATGCTGCTAGTCACATCATACCGCTCTCCCCTGGAGCGGACTATGCAGGAGACCTTGCAGCAAGCCCCAGTCATCTGACCGGATGGCACCTTGAGACCTCTCCCTCCTCACGTCCGGACAGGAAACTAGAACTGAAGGTAGAGTGAGAGACTATGCCTATTTATACTATTGACCACCTGATTATGCAAATTTTTAAATCTTTTGCAGCTTCCTGTCCGTTGCTTGGAGGGAGACAAGTCTCATTAGGGGTGCTGTCTGAGCAGACGTACTGGGAAAGCTTGCCATTTCCCTTCAGTGTCTTCCCTTGTAGTACATTATCCCAGTTCACCAAACTTAGTGCCTGCCTAATTTGAGTGAACTTTGCTTTTCTAAAATTCATAGTTTTAGTGGTCCCGCTGCCCCGTGGCCCATTAGTCACCAGATCAAACGTTATCATGTTGTGATCACTATTTCCCAAATGTTCTTGAACCTGCACATTTGATACATTATCTGGTCTATTAGAAATGATCAGATCCAGTAACGCATTCCCCCTAGTTGGTTCCGTTACCATTTGAGTCAAGTAATTGTCCTGTAGTGCTGCCAGAAATCTGCTGCTTTTACCAGAATGGGTAGCCTCAATACTCCAGTCAATGTCTGGAAAGTTGAAGTCGCCCATAATTATGACCTCATTTTTACTTGCAGCTTTTTCAATCTGCTGTAGTAATCGCAGTTCTGCAGCTTCATTAATATGAGGTGGCCTGTAGCATACCCCAATAAGCAATTGGCAACTTTTATTTCCACCATGAATATTTACCCAAACGGACTCCACATCTTCGCAATCTTCCTCCATCTCATCGTTGAGGACAGCTGTAAGAGAATTCTTAACAAAGAGACAAACCCCTCCACCTTTTTTCCCTGTTCTATCCCTCCTAAACACATTGTATCCTTTTAAATTAGCTATCCAGTCATGGCTTTCATCCATCATGTTTGTGGCAGTAATATGACAAAATGTGGAAAACTTCAAGGGGGCCGAATACTTTTGCAACCCACTGTACATACATTACTTGATATTGTGAGCCCATCGACCTTCCAATTCGATAATTTTATTGAGTTGAAAGAGAATGGGTGCCGCAACATGGTCACCTTTCTTATTTATTGTATTTGTAAAGCGCCAACATTTTACGCAGTACTGCACAATAGATAAATGGGTTACCATACAAGGTAGGACATACAAGTAGCTAACAACAAAGCAAGATCAAGATCATGCAAAATGTCTTTGATAACCGTAGTTCAGTGTCTTTGATCTATTCTAGTCCATAAGAGGGGTGTCAAACAGCGAGAGATTGTATAATCAACCTGGAAACACTAGGGGGGAGGGCCATGCCAGAGGCTTACAATCTAAAGCATGGGGGAAGAGACAATCGGTGTGTCTGTTGAGAGGGTACCCAGCAGATCCTGTTATGGTACTGATGTAGCGGGGTACGCGAGCACCTGATCAACCTTACAATCAATTTCCTACCAAAATCTGTTCAATAGATCGATCGCCAATGGTGAAAAATGTTGGTTGCAAGGGTTCAATCTCGCAGAAATGCTGTTCGAAATCATGACGACCGAAGGACCTCCGGCCAGTGTCCACCCGTTTTCAGCGGTAAAGGCTCGCCTATCCACCAGTGTGGACTCCTGGCCTCCTCTGGCGCATAGCGCAGGTTGTGACATCACTGCATGCGGCATGTCCAGAAGCGTAGCAATAGAGGGTGCAGAGGTAGCGACCGCATCGGGGCCTATTGGCCCTGTGCTGGTAATAATCACTTCTATAGATGCTTTGAATAGTAATAATCATTAACAAGCTGTTCCCCAACCCCTTTTTGCACCTCTGACACTGTAGTTGCCATTGGCAGGTTTTGGTGTCTTGTATCAATTGTTATGTATAGAGCGCTTGGGGGCCACACTGTAAAACTTACACCGGGGCCCACAGCTCCTTAGCTACGCCACTGGACATGTCACATGCTACTGGCACTCATGGTGCTGCTGAAAACCGGAGGCCAAGAGTCTTGTTGTTGGAGAGGTACAGCCTGCAGTAAACCCGAAGGGGGCGGGGGGAACGGGGGGGGGGGCACGCATTCACTTGGAGGGCGGGCCCAGGATGTGGCGGCACTAAGATGCTGATTTTATGATGAAATCTAGTAGAAATTGCTGTGTAGTGTCTGGGCAGGCAATAGATCCTTCTCTAATCAGGACGGTCAATCTGGCCATGCATTGAGAAATGTATGACCAGCTTTAGGGTGTACACACATCCAAATTCAGGTGGTCAAAAAGTGACCAATTTTACCACCTCCATTTAGCAGTGGTGTAGCTAAGAAGCGCTGTGGGCCCCAGTGTAAGTTATACCTCGGGGGGCTGTAGCAGCAGATTGCCGGGACACCGGATGACGGGGGAAGCCTCGATAGGATCCAGAGGCACCCCCCTTCCGAGGTAAGTGTCCTCCAGAGGGGTGTTTTTTTTAGTTACAGATCCACTTTAAGTCCAGGGGCCCACAGGAGCCGTTTCAGCTGCACTTTGGAATCGCAATCGCTACAAAATCACTTTTCAATCACTCCTGCAAAATTTTCAGAGTGATTTAATAGAGGAGAGCAGGGCTCAAATCGCTTTCCTCTGAATCTCTCTAGAAATCACTTTGCAAAAATCGCTCTCAGTCTTTTGTGCGCAATTTACAAAAACAAGTGGGCGCCCGGCCTAAAGGAATTTTTGGAGATGTAATTTTGGTTTTACAAGCCTGGGTTGATTCTGTGCCACATCTCATTCCTGTTTACCATCTATGACCCGAAGCTTCAAAAAGAAACTAGATCACTGTCACCCTACACAATCATTGATCAATTGTCAGGCCTCGTTCACATCAGAGCCGTTTCTGTGCGCTTTTCACATCGCATTGCCCTGTGTGTTACTTCTGCAAGGTATTGATTTTCCAATGTACCGTAATTAAATGTGCCTGGTTCATATCTATGCTCTGCGCTGAGCAGCGTTACAAAAACGTAATGTGGCATGCATTTCTGTGCGTTGAGCTGTAAGGCCTCTTGCACACTGCACGCGATTCCGATTCAGATTCCGCTTTTTAATCAGTATTTACCTCCGATTCAGATTCAGATTTGCAGTGTGCAGGGAGCAAACTGCAAATCTGAATCGGAATCGGAAGTAAAAACAGATTAAAAAGCGGAATCTGAATCGGAATCGCGTGCAGTGTGCAAGAGGCCTAAAGCGCACATCAATACAAGTGAATGAGTGCGCTTTTTTAACGCATACAAGCGCATAGAAGCGCGTGCGTTTTTTTTTACCCCTAATTGGGAAAAAAAACACATTTACATAGGAAAACAAAGCTTTATTGACAACTGCTACGATAAAAAAAATGGACTTAAAAAAAGTTCAGCGCAGCGCACTGAAGGGCACACAAGCGCATGTGTTTTTTACCATGCACTTTTACACGTTTCTCAGCACTCCTAATGTAAACGAGGCCTTAGGGCAACAGCTTCAGGAACAATGGCTGTGCCGACACACTGTCCAGCTATACCTGTTCTACAGAAAGGGCAGGGGGGACAATGGGCGGGGAATGAGCGAGTGGTGTCATGCAGCGTGTGGAGAAGAGGACATATTACCTCATATGGCATGAGCACTGACAGGCTGCTAGAATAGAACTTCAGACCAACTGTACAAAATGAATGACCTCTATCCACACCCTACACTGTTACCCATTACTAACAAACTGCTCAGATCACATGACCACATCTTTAAACGGGATTTTTAGCCTCCAGATTACTATGCACAAATAATGAAAGTGATTTCAAACACGACTCACTTGAAGACCTCTGATTTTCTGAGGAAGGTCAGCTCCTGCAAGACAAACATGGCACGAGTTACCTGACGCATCACATGTCAGTTTCCCATTTTAGATTCTAAAGAGGAACCATAACCCAGGATTGCGCTTCATCCCAATCAGTAACTGATACCCCCTTCCCCAAGAGAAATCTTTACCTTTCCTCTAACACATCTGTATGGTTGATAGTGTGGTAAAACCCCTCCCACAGTGTGATGTCAGGGCCATGCCAATGACAGTTTGCAGTCTGCGAACCTCTTTGCATTGTGGGCAATCACGACCATTGCCTACTGCCAAGCAAGATAGATAGATAGATAGATAGATAGATAGATAGATAGATAGATAGATAGATAGATAGAAGGAATGAGTTAGGGACTGTACTTTTCTGTGCCATCTCTGGTAATCTGGCGGCGTCGGCTGAAGTCGCCCGTGCACGCCCCCACCACGCACGCTGCGCGTCATCATGCCAGAGTCCGGCACATTGGTGGTACTTAACCACGCATGTGCTGGACCGCCGGCTGGTGTGATGACGTGCAGCATGCTCGGATGGGGCGTGCACGGGCGACTTCAGCCGACGCCGCCAGATTACTGGAGCCAGGACCAGGAGAATGCCAGGGGAACTCGCAGGCTACGGGGGGCTGGAGAGAGCCCCAGGTAAGTCCAACTTCCGTTTTTCATTACAGCTCAGGGTCTCTTTAAAAACCATGTTTACTTAAAATCGATATTCTTAAAAACTACAAGTTCTTTTTGAAGAGAAAAAAAAACAAAACAAAAACATTTTGTCTTTTTCCCACATAATCAAATTTAAAATCTGCATACTGGTGAGCCATTCGCAAGTCATAGACAACCTGTGTGTACATATAACAGCCTTTTAGCCTTTGTTAGTGCAGAGTTCTCCCGCAAGTTTTTTTCAGCCGGGCGGCATAAAAAAGTGGTTGGGTGGGGCACGACGGGGGAACGTAGGGGCGGCACATTTTTATGCAACTCTGCTTACAGCATAGGAAGAGGATGAGGCGAGCCGATGACAGCTGGGAGCAATATAAGCTGAGAGGAGCACCCTGCTAAAAGAGCCTGGGGAGAAAACTGGAGTGGGTGTGTTTGTAGATAAGGGCACTTTGTGCTGTCCTCCCCCCCCCCCCCCCCCCCAAGTCTGCCAGACATAAAGATGATGACCAGCAGGCTCACGGTGGATCAAACAACATGAACTGATTACACACCAAGAATCAATAATTTCTTGATTAATCCAATGTCTTGATTTTTTTTCTCTTCTACTATCTTTCGGTGAACTTTCTCTTAGGCCTCTTGCACACTGCATGCATTTCAGATTCCGATTCCGCTTTTTAATCTGTTTTTACATCCGATTCCGATTCAGATTTTTAATCTTAACTGCATGCTGCGTTTTTTGATCCGTTTTTCTGTTGAATGTATTCAAGGAAAATCGGAAACGGAATCGGAATCGGAAACGGAATCGGAATCGGAATACGGATTTGCAGTGTGCAGGGAGCCTTAACCGGTATTATTATTTTTTTTTTTTTAAGTCTTAAATAGAGACGGACAATACGATGCAAACTATTCTGAGTTGATGCAAGGTTATGCAAGTGTATATGGGCGCTAGTCTACTTTAGGGGACCCAGCAAGAAATCTCATAGAGAACGGTTCTCCAGTCACAGCACCCTCTACAGCACAAAGTGTTGTGATTGGTTGCAAAGTGTGGGAATAGCTTCCTACAAGTTATCTGAAAATGAAGGGCCTGTTTCCACTGCACGCAGATTGGATGCAGAATGGATGCAGGAAAACTGACTCCAATGAATGCCTATGGGAAAATCTGCATCAGTAAAAACTGCGTTTAGTGGAAACAGGTCCATAGGCATTCATTGGAGTGAGTGTTTCTGCATCCATTCTGCATCCAATCTGCGTGTAGTGGAAACAGGCCCTAAAAGTTTGAGAGGGTGCTGTCCACCCAATCACGTGAGCGGAATTCCCTTCTGAACTTTTCTGCTGGGTCCTCTAAACTAGACTAGCACCAATGTATGCAGCCTGAAAATGGACCGTCCACATTTCATCCCTGCAGGCAGGGGTGTAGCAATAGGGGGTGCAGAGGTTGCAACCGCATCGGGGCCCTTGGGCCAGAGGGGCCCTCCCTCAACTACAGTATTAGCTCTCTATTGGTCCCGTGGCCATAATTATCACTTCTATAGATATTGTAAATAGTGGTAATCATTAACAAACTGTTCCCCATCCCCTTCTTACATCTCTGACACTGTAGTTGCCATTGGCAGGTTTTGGTGCGCCGTATAAATTGTTATGTATAGAGTGTTTGGGGGCCCCATGTAAAACTTGCATCGGGGCCCACAGCTCCTTAACTATGCCACTGGCTGCAGGATTTGATTGGTCCATATTCAATCTGCATCAATATGCGCAACCCAGCGTCTAAACTTGGAATTATCTGCACCTCATTGACCAGCCCTTGTTGCCAAACTAATTAAGAAACTTCTGCACAGATAAAACAAGATGCAAATTCTTCATGCAAATGTAGGCAGCTTGAAAATAGACCAATCATAGATCACCACTGCAGAATTTGTTTGGTAAATTTTTAAGCTGCATCAAAACTCTGACTTATCTGCGCCTCATTTGACCATACCTAATGATAAACTGAACAGGAAGCTTCTGCACAGATGAAAGAAGAGCTACCAAAGTGCTGCACTCGAGAGAAAGAATTATTTGTGCCTTGAATTTGTAATTTAAAGGGTTACAAGTGCCATGATAAGATAGTATATGTACAGTGCCAAGAAAACAAATAACTATGCTGCATTCCTTTTTTTCTTTCTCTGCCTGAAAGAGTTAAACATCAGGCATGCAAATGACAGTTGCTGTTCAATTGGGACCTGGTCGGACTATAGCGTAAGTTTCACTTACCTGGGGCCGGAGCAGTGCTTTTCGGCGCTGCTAGATTTGGGCACAGTCAGCGCCGCCATAGACTATAATGGGAATCAGTCTATAGCGGCGCTCTGTGAGTAACGTTGGCTCCGTCAGAAGACTGAGCTGAGGTTGCTTAAAAATCACAATAATTCGGTCTCCAGCAATCGCTGGAAGCCGAATTATTTCATTCCCTAACATCGATGACGGCCTGGAGGGGGAATAGTAATTAATATGGCCCGGACTTGTGCAGCAGCAAGATCAGCCATATAACGGCTGTTTCCTGCGCCCAAGTCTACCGGCACCGATTTTAAATGTACTCCCTGGGGCTTCTGCCAGCCCCCTGCAGCTACCCTGTGCCTGCGTTATCCTGGAACGATCCTCCGGTCCCCCGCCATGGCTCACTTTCTCTTTCGCCAGTTGACGTCCACTGCGCCTCGCCAAGCCCGTCGCCAGGAGCTTCCTTCATAAGCACAGTAGAGATTTTCTCGCACTGTGCCTGCGCAGGACGCTCTTGGCGATGGGAGCACGAACGAGAATGCGCAAGGCCAGGGCCACGCAGGCACAGTGGACGTCGACTTGTAAGTCGGCAAAAGAAAATGTGAGCCGTGCAGAGGGCCGGAGGATCATTCCAGGATAACGCAAGCACAGGGCGGCTGCAGGGGGCTGGCAGAAGCCCCAGGTAAGTGAAACTTTTTTTTTTTTAGGCATCTTCAGGTCTGCTTTATGACAACCATAAAACACTTTCCTGGCAGAAAATAGCTTCTAGGAGGAAAGAGATAAAAAGGGTCATTAGTTCATAGATTTTAGCTCTGGCTACTAATAAACATGTCACTGGGCAGACAATGAAATAGTAAAAGCTTAAAAAGTGAATATAAATATAAAACCGTGGGATATAAAAAAACAAAACAAAAAAAAAAAACGCCCCAGCAAGCATAGCTTTTTCCTCCGTACATCAGCGCGCCTGCAGTGGGGCTGTTGTCGGACAGGGAAGGGAGCAGTGCCACAAAACAGAAAAGGCTCATGGCAAGCAGCAGCAGGGTCACAAAGGAACAGAGAAGACTTAGCTCCTCCTACTGAGGTAAGTATCTGTTGTGCTTTTTAAACTGACAGGTTTGCTTTAAAGGGTATCCTTCTTAAAACTGAAATGCAAGTATGAGGCTAGCTATGACTCTATTGTGTATGACAGGTAAAGCTTATTATGTGCCATGTAATGTAATAACACTAGGCGGGCCTCAGGACCTGGTACTCTGCCAGCTGAGCGTCACTGAGCTCCATCTTTCCGCCAGGAACGCCGTTACCACGGATATCACCAGTCACGTGACAACCGCTCTCACTACGGCGGCTGCAGGCTCGCAATAAACTGAGGATACAGGGTAGGCGGGTCTATGTCTCATCGGCCAATCCTCGTACAGAGGCGTGCCTGGCAGTGCGGCGAGGGCCGGGTGACGTCACTGGAGTGGTGTGTGATTTACCTGCTGGTATAGCGCCTCCTGCCGCACAGCTGCGGACCCGCCCACTCTCCATCAGTATAATGCGTATTATATTACTACAAGTGCGATGGTTGGTTTTCTAGTGTCTCCCAGCTGTTATTCCGACACATTCAGCCGACGCTGGACTCCTGTGTGACCTCAGGGCTTTCACACAATGAGAGTTCCTTTACATGACTCCATATCCAGGCGATCTACCCTAATGATCGAATCTGCCAGAAATTGGAGCCGTAAAGGGCCCCATACACTTAACAATTTTCCCACGATATACAGCAGATTCGATCACTATGACCGAATCTGCTGTGAAATTGTTGCGCAAACGCTGACCGAACGATCAATTTCTGTCCGAAATCAATCGTTCCCATCGATCCGTCCGTGCCGAAGATTTCCCTTGATCGCCAGCAGGTCGGGAGTGCATCGATAGCGGCGTTCGACTGTCTGACGACCGACGCTAGCGGCAATACATTACCTGCTCCTCCGGCGCGTATCCCCGCTGTCCCCGCGGACAACAATTTTCTGGTGAAATGTTTGCCCGCATTGCGTTAATTTTCTGGTGAAATGTTTGCCTGCATTGCGTTAATTTTCTGGTGAAATGTTTGCCCGCATTGCGTTTATTTTCTGGTGAAATGTTTGACCGCATTGCGTTTATTTTGCACTGACATGTTGCCGGCATTGCGTTTATTTTGTACTGACATGTTTGCCCGCATTGCGTTTATTTTGTACTGACATGTTGCCGGCATTGCGTTTATTTTGTACTGACATGTTTGCCCGCATTGCGTTTATTTTATACTGACATGTTGTCCGCATTGCGTTTATTTTGTACTGACATGTTTGCCCGCATTGCGTTTATTTTGTACTGACATGTTTGCCCGCATTGCGTTTATTTTATACTGACATGTTTGCCCGCATTGCATTTATTTTATACTGACGTTGCCGGCATTGCGGTTATTTTGTGCTGACATGTTGCCCATTGCATTTAGTTTCTGGTGTCCGGGGTAACTGTTACTGCATTTATTATTTAATGGTCATAGATGGCTATGTTTGCTGCTTTGTGGTTACGGTATACTATTAGCATCACACAGTTTCTGCACACCCATGAAGCAAAGTCTCGTTTCACCACATCATGGCGTAAACACTGCTTTCTTATGCCTCGCTGTTACATCATTACGTTAGCTCCGCCCATACAATGTCATGGCCACGCCCATTTTTCGCCGCAGCCCCTCACCCACCAGTCTTCGTCACTGCGCGCTCCTCAGTGCCCCCACTTTTCGCCGCAGCGCGTCACTCTATGTAATCGCACTTTCTGCAGCCAAATTCAGGGGACACCCCTCCTTCAAAACCCCATAACTTGGGAACTGAGCATCCTACTGACTCGGTGCAACAGAAAGCTGGGACTTTCAGCTTTCCAAAAATGGTCAGATCTTCCTGAAAGCAAACAGAACTTTAACAAAAAGCTGCAAAACTTTGCAGACGGGATAATACGCAAGTACCGGTACCTCTTTTTTTTTTTTTTTTTTTTTTTTTTTTTTATCTTTTTAGGCTTACTTCAAGGCAGCCTTTCTCAACCTTTTTACTCTGGTGGAACCCTGCAAATACTTTTTGGATCTCAAGGAACCCATAAATGTATTTTGCAGTATGTAATGGTCTTTAAAATCTGGTGTGGCTGTTTATGTCACTACGCCCTATTACAGTTCCCTTCATTATAATATCTGCTGATTCTAGTGCTTTTTATTTACGTGTTCATTATTATTCTGAATTTAATGCTTTTTGTTACAGTACACACTATTATAGTGTCTCTCAATCTTCCCCTAACCCCCACTGCCCGCAATGGGCAAACATGCCAAGGAACCCCTGCAGAGTGCTCAAGGAACCCTGATTGAGAAAGCCTGCTTTAAAGAGACTCTGAAGTCTCTAAAAAAAAGTCTTTTTATTTCAATAATATGTTTAATATGTTATCCCTAACTAAACTGCCGTATCCCCGCCGCTATAAATGATCTAAATCCCCCCGAACTCCCCAGAGCACACTACGGGGAGCGCTTCTGTGTGAGGCAGAGCTATGAGCCGCAGCCCTGCCTCACAGTCACACGCGTCTATCAGCGGCAGATCTCCGCCTCTCCCCCGCCCCTCTCAGTCTTCCAGGGCCGGCGCTACCATTAAGGCAAAGGAGGCAGCTGCCCCAGGGCCCCAGAGCTTGTAGGGGCCCCCAGTGGCTACAAGAGGGAAAAAAAATTTAGCAAATCGGCCTTATAGTTTTTGAGAAAATCGATTTTAAAGTTTCAAAGGAAAAAAATACATTTAAAAACCTGCCGACTTTAATGGTTAATAGCAAATCCACCTTAAATGCTAGAAACCCTAAATTTGCAGGATATGTTAAGAAGATCATTAGGAATAAGAGGAAAAAACAATTATTCAAAAAGACCTTATAGTTTTTGAGAAAATCGATTTTAAAGTTTAGAAGGAAAAAAGTATGCTTTTAAATGCGGTAAATGTCACTTTTAGTAGCAAACCTAACGGTAGTGTCATTTTACATGCATCAAACGAAAGCGCAATAAATTTCCTGACGGGGTTTCCAGGGGGTCCATACGCAGCCGCAGCGCTTTGGCCAGGGATCGCTATACAGCCGCAATATGGCTGTATGAAGATCCCTGGCATTTTTTCCTATTTTTCCAATTTTTTTTTTATGTTTATAGTGTGGGAATTTAAAAAAAAAAATACGTTGGGTCCCCCTTCCTGAAACTTTTTAACCCCTTGTCCCCCATGCAGGCTGGGATAGCCAGAATGTGGAGCTCCGACCGATTGGGACTTCACACCCTGACTATACCAGCTGCAAAAAAGGTCCCCTAATGCCGATTTTTGTTCCGGGTATATGTTGGGGGGGGCCCCCAGGTTTATTTTGCCCTGGGGCCCCATTGCTGCTTAAACCGGCCCTGCAGTCTTCCTTCACTGAGAGGGGCGAGAGAGAGAGGCAGATATCCGCTGCTGACAGACACGTGTGTATGTGTGAGGCAGGGCTGCGGCTCCTAGCTCTGCCTCACATGGAAGAGCTTAGGGCAGCAAAGTCCACGCCCAAGAAAGTCGTGGATTTTGCGGGGGAGAGGGAGGGGGGAATTATATAGTTTAGAGCGGCGGGAATGTGGCGGTTTAGTTAGGGATAACATATTAAACATATTTATGAAATAAAAATACGTTTTTTAGAGACTTCAGAGTCTCTTTAAGGGGTCACTTTTGTGTAAATGAACCCTGTGGGGGAGTGAGCTGCTAGGCAGTGCTGTTGTTACCACATGCAGGTCAGGTGAATGTGAGGAGACCTTGTTACTCAGGAATGTCTGTCGTATTGCTGCAGACAGGTCACCCCTGTGCTGTTGTCCTCCTGTGACGCCCAGGCATGTAAGGAGGTGACACAGGCTGTTACAGAGCTGTCATTGTTTGGCTAGTGTCTTTGTTGTCCCATGTGAGTCCTCAGTAGAAGCTGTTGCCTGGGATATAAGAATACAATCCCTGCTGACACTCAGCACTCCTCTCACATTCTCTCCACACATTTCTCATTGCTGCCTAGGCAGAGACTCACACCCAGCGCTGAGGAGATGGCTGACATCAACCTGTCCACCGTGACACAGACCCGCCGTTCCTGAGGCAGAGGTAAGACCCGGAGAACTCATCCGCCAAACTCACATCTGTCACTGCTGGGAACTGAAGCAAGAACAATACCCAGGCTGCCATATTTATGTCCTGTTAAAGGGATCCTGAGCTGCGCTTAAAATCAAAATCGGGACTTATCTGGAGCTTCCTCCAGCCCCCTGTAGCCTGGGAGGTCCCCGGCATCTTCCTGGCCACTTCCTTGATCCCGTTGCCTGGTCCGGTCAGCCGTGTTATCACGCCGGGTGCCGTCAGCCTCCTGCGCATGTGTAGTTCTCCAAACACTGTACTGCGCATGTGCAGGAGGCTCCCTCTAAACAATACCAGTTGCCTGGCAGCCCTGCTGATCTATTTGGCTGCAGTAGGGTCTGAATCACACACCTGAAACAAGCATGCATAGCATGCCAAAAATGTCCCAAACACCTGATCTGCTGCATACTTGTTCAGGGGCTATAGCTAAATATATTAGAGGCAGAGGATCAGCAGGACAGCCAGGCGACTGGTATTGTTTAAAAATGAATAAATATGGCAGCCTCCATATCCCTTTCACTTGAGATGTCTTTTAATTATAAACTATGCTGATTAACCGCAACAATAGAACCTGGTACAAACGTTACAATTATGATTGGCCAATCACTTACCAATCTTACCACCTCCATGTTGTATGACGGTCAACAGATATTGAATAGAGCAGATCATGTAGGTAAGCTCACATACTACATGGAAGTGGTAAAATTGGTCAGTGATTGGCCAATCATAATTGAAAGTGTGTACCAGGCTCAACAATCCCTTCCTCATGAGAAGTAGAGTGAATTACATTCTCATTTCAAGGGTACCTGTCAAGAGGTGAGAGAGCTATATCCAGGGCCGGATTTCTGGGAAGGTCACAGAGGCCATGGCCTAGGGCGTTAAAAATCAGCAGGGTGCAGGACTTGGAGAGATAAGAGGTCACATGTCAAAGTAAATCACCAGTCCTGCTTTGCTCTGGTCTGCCTGAATTCCAGAGATCCTTGCCTCTCTCTTACTTGTGCAAAGTGTGTGTTATGGCAGTCAGCATCTGCTGTCACCTGTATGATGAGAGGGGACAAACAATCTGCTGTCAGAAGAAAAATTCATGGGCTCAAGTAGCAGAACTCTTGAGTTCCGATTAGTTTTTTTCATGCAGCATGCATTCACGGGCAGGAATTAGCAGCTCTCCCTTCTCCCTGACTGATGTTAGTTTATTACTAGTAGGTCAGTGCTGTTAAAGACCTCAGATCTGTTAAATTTATGGCTTTTTTTTTCTCCTAGATAAAAACAACAACATTCTTTGTGCTACAGTTTAACTATTTCCTGGCTTTTTTTTGCCAGGAAAGTGTGACGAACAGCCCCGCAATCTCATCTAACTTACTCCAGTACCATCAGGGATTAATCGCCTCCAATGGCTTGTAAGACTGTGAGCAAGTTGACGTTAAAATAGCGGTTGCTGGATCGTCAGGTAATAATGCGACAACGCACGCCAATCTTGTTTAATCTGACACCTTTACCATTCGGGGAATAGACACATCCGATGGTTTGTAATAGGGTGAACAGAGTGACGCCAAAGATTGGTCGCACCACTGCCGGCAATGTGACGTATGCGCAGTCACCCACCAATTCCTGTTCCCTTTGCTGCAGTTTACCATAAAGCCTCAGACCCTGAGGGAATCCTGAAGACAGTCAGAACTGCAGGCAAAGTAACCGTTTGGATTGGTTGGTGAGTCCACACACAGTCCAATTTCGATTGTGTATACAATCGGTACAATCTGTGCTCTCATATAGAGGCCAGGTCGCTGCCACCAATCCGCAATAAAAGCGTGCGAATGCACTAATTCTAACTCTAGCTAAATCCTGTAAGAAAAAGGGTTAATTAGACAACCTTTCTAGAGATAGCAAAACTAACAATATTTAATATCAAAACAGTTATGGTAACATGTCTCTCTTTGAAGATGTGAATTCTTTTGGCGGAGATTTTTCAGAACAGCACTTAGACGAACGGTTTTTAAATCGTTTATTTAAAGAAATAATGCAGAACAAAATATAGCAATAGAAACAAATGGATACAGAAATAATAAGGGTACAATATGAAAATAATAGCTGATTACAGTCTGAGCAGTTTGTCAAGTTACCGTGTCCTATCCGTGGTATCGGAAGGCTGGACAAAAGACTCTCTCCTCTGTCCAGCATTGTTGGTTTTTAACTCTTCCTCTGCCAGAGGGCGGAGTTGTAAAAGCAGATGGGTGTTGTATACCTTCTCCCGCCCTTTGTCATGACAAGCAGAAAGAATAGGAAATAACTGGGATGATCATAGCTCGGCAACAGCTGACCAAAACCTGCAGCGAGTGACACGGGTGCGCTTCTAGCGTTCTCTGTGTCACACAGATACCAAACATGTGCATCTTGGGGTATCCCGAGGCAAATCACGCTGTTGCTTGTTTTCGGATAATGGTAGGAACATTCTGATTGGTTCCACCACACACAAATCGTTACTACTAATGGTCTGCTAATTTTGTAATGGCTAGCCTCGACAGAAAACGGATTAATTTAGTAAAATGTCTGAATGACTTATTCTTTCATATAAAGGTGAATTAAAAGTCATTCTCTCTAACTCTCTACCTCCCCTCAGGCTAGATGCAGGAATGTGAATGGGTCCTAATGAGTTTACGACCTGGATCTGTTCCTCTCCTCATCTTTAAAACTAGGATAGGAGACTTCCTGGAGAATCTTTATTGCCCCCCTTTTAGATAACCTTTTTCCTGTGTGTATGGTCTGGTTTTAGAGTGAATGGCTTCTCTCAGTAAGTACAACACAAACATTCACATTCCCCAATTCAGGGGTTGTGAGATGGAAAAACACTGAGTTTCTAAAAGCCAGGCATACCAGCTAAAGGGGTTCTCAAGATCATAGTTTGCGCGCATTTACATGCGCTTGCCGCAATGGCGTTCGCGAAATCGTGACAGAAAGTACTGTGTTGACCATCAGTGTGTAAGGCTTGGTGGTGTATTCTCCACAGTCAGCATGCAACGCATGAGCTGGCGTGGAGGAGGTACACACACTAGCACAAGGAAACAGGCTATCCCTAGTATAGTGGAGGGGAGGACTGACTCCAATAGGAGATTGTGGCGCACAGAGCCGGTGCAGATCTGACAGCAACAAACAATGCTTTCGTTATAACGTCTCAGCGCAAAGTAGCGCTGAGCGCATAAACCAGAACTGAGGAGATCAGGACAGGTAGACAGAATGAACGCTTGCTAGCTAGCGGCTACTTAGCGACAGCAAGCGTCCAAAGCCAGACAGACTGGAATGAGGCAGCCAATGCGATTGCAGCGATGGCGTGCCTCACAAAGACAGGACAGGATAGTCAGGAAATAGCAGGATCAAGATAGATGAACGTAACACAGACAAATATACAATAAGTATGTTTTCCTAGCGTATTACAATTACAGCTATCAATGAAACTATTTGTAACGTCTGACTAACATATGTATATATCGGCAATGAACCGATATATGACATAAGCAGGAACGCTGACTAGGACTGGAGTAATACAGGGAACAGGACTCAGAAGGATTCGCTATCTCTTCGCAGAGATGAACGCAATCCACAAACGGTAACAGAACAGGATTCAGAAGGATTCGTTATCTCTTCGCAGAGATGAACGCAATCCACAAACAGTAACAGAACAGGATTCAGAAGGATTCGTTATCTCTTCGCAGAGATGAACGCAATCCACAAACGGTAACAGGACAGGATTCAGAAGGATTTGTTATCTCCTCGCAGAGATGAACGCAATCCACGAACAGGACCAGGAGCAGGATACTAGCTCAGCACGGGTGCTCACGATACGCGCAAACTACCAAAACGTGCTGGAAAGCTGACTAACTGCACACAGGATATAAACAGTTCGTGTACGTATACATCAGCGACACTGATGTATCAACGTAACACGAATACAAGGAAAATAATAAACGTGCTGGTATGCATATATATGGGCAATGAACCAATATATGATGCAAAACCAGCAAAGTATCTTTTAGAACAAGAAACACGATCGGGGGCTGAAGCGACAGCAAGACAGGCTTAAACTGAAGCTATGAAAACCCGAGGAGTCCTGCAGGAAGCAGATCTTCATACTGAGGTCATCCAATGGGAGCAGACATGCAGATTCCCACACAGGTGAATGATAATCAGTCACAAGCTGACAGCAGGGAAAGGCAGACAAAGCTATGCGGCTTGCATGGAAAGGGATCAGAACTGCCTGAGCTGCAGCACTACTACTTCCAGCAACACCTGCTGCAGCAGCGATCATTACACAGTGAAAGCAGGATGTTTCGAAACAGAATGACAACTGTTACATTTATTTATATTTACCAAACAATTAATGCATCTCCTGCTGACTGAATATATAGCTGTGTGCCTAACATCTTGTATACAGTAACAAAGTCTGAAGACGGCTCATTAACCTAAGGCTCACTTTTTTCTTTTAGTTAGCCAATAAAAAGTGTTATTCTGTTACAAAACTTCCTGCTGACTGATTTTAAGATCTGTCTTAAGTGCTAAATTGTCACTGTGTAAAGTACACCTGAGCTAATGCTGGGTACACAGAATGCAATTTTCTGACATAATTACTGTCACATCGACTATTTCCAACATGTCCGATATGCTTTCCAATCAATTTTCTGAATGATTTTTCATAGAAGTGAACAGCAAATTGATCAAAAAATTGAAGATCAGACATGATGGAAATAATCTACCTGACAGTAAATCTGTCAGAAAATTGCATCATGTGTACCTAGCATTACTCTACATCTATGCCAGTGTGTGTAGTGTCGGATCCTTCTACTTACCTGTTCTCTGTTTTGGATGGGCTTCTCTGCATTGTGCTACACTGTCCCCCATTTGTGGCTCTGACGGCAGCAAGTTGCACAGAGGACAAAGAAGCAGCGATGTCCATTGGGGCTCCCTGTAATAACGCTCTCTTGTATGCATGTGCACAGGAGCCAAGGGAGTACTATGGGTATGTGTACTTGACAAGTGCTGCTGAGTGCTCATACATTAGCATCATTTCTGAAGTATGCAAGCCCAGAACACTATCGACTGCTGTGCATGCAGACAGGAGCGCAAAATTACATGGAGTGGACAGAGCATGCACTGCTTCTTTGTTGAACGGGGCAAAGCAGCAAAACAGAGGGGGGCCCGTTCAAACTAGTCTGAGTTGGACAGAATGGGGGGGGGGGGGGGGTGACAGCCGGCCTAGGGCGCTGGGAAGTACAAATCCGGCCCTGGCTATATCAGTCGGCAAGTGAGCAGTCATGTAGGGGATGTGTCAGAAAGAGGGAAACATTGGGCCAGCGTAGAGATACCTCTCCTACCTTATGTTTGTCTGCTGTGATGAATGGAATTCTCAATCCTCTATAGCGATGACCGCATAACTGCTTCCAAGTCAGCAGTCTGTTAACCAATAATATCGCATGAGTCATAGGGAAACATGGACATTACCTTGCACATCAGTTGTCCTTGCAGTTGTAACTGACAGCAACTGATATAGTGACAAGTCTGACATGATCTTGTCAGAACTGGAAGTAATCATTGTTAGAAGAAAATGGTGAGCTTCTAAGAGGAACTGGCGATGAGTTAAGTATGTAATATTCATTTCCCTTTAGTGATGGTTTATCCCTGAGCAGTGTGGCGGGTGATATTGGATGTGTTAGGTCTTCCTGTCTGTTTTGCAGTTGGGATAATCGTGGTGCGCCATGTCTCGCCGGCGGCTGGAAGAGGCCATTATCAGATCCCGAGAGTTGGAGAGTTCCGGAGAGAGCGTGGAGGAGGGGTCAGACGATGAGGAGAGATATGGCGAGCTCTTCGTGAGACATCGCATCCCTCTGACCAAAGACCGCCACAGCATCTACAGCCTCCGCTTCTCCCCCGACGGGAAACAGCTGGCCGCAGGCTTCGGCAATGGCGCCATCCAGGTACGGGAGGATTCATGTTAGAGGAATCTGACTTGTTTTAGAATGTGTGCGAATTACACCGCTGATCAGGTGCTCGCCGCAATCCTCAAATTAATTCTTATATCAGCTCAGGTTTGTGTTAGAGTACAACTGAAGTTAGAAAAAAAAGTCAGATGCTTACCTATGGGGAGGCATCCTATAGAGCCTTCCCTGTCCCCTCTCAGTGTCCTCGTTTCAGCGCTGTCACCCCCACGTTGCATGTTTATGACTAACTGCTTGAATACACCTTCGGGGACCCAGAGAAAGGCATAAGTGTTCCTGAAACCCGGGGGTGGCAGATTCAGACGGGACACAGCGCTGGAACCAGGACACTAAGGGCCCATTTCCACTATCGCGAATCCGCATGCGTTGTCCGCATGCGGATTCGCATAGCCAATACAAGTGGATGGGCCTGTGTTCCACTTGTCCGTATTGCTGAGCGTTTTTGTGTGCGGGGAAAATCTGCACGGCAGAGAGTCAGAATTCGCTCCCCGTACACCGCTATGCGAATTGCACGCAATGCATTTAATAGGGAAATCGCATGCATTTCCCCCCGCGATTCTGCATAGGAAGCAATGTTATTTTACACAGGCAGTGACATGGTTAAAATTGCATATACCCTAACCTATGCGGAATCGCGGCAAAAAAACACATGCGGAATCGCACCCGCATGCGATTTTGTCAGCGGGGATTTTCCGGCGATTCCGCACCGCAATAGTGTAAAAGGGCCCTAAGAGCAGACAGGGAATGCTCTATAGGACCCAGGGCCTTCCCTCTCCATAGGTGAGAATCTAACTTTTGACTTCTGAAGCCACAATAATGTAGTTTTACTTACCAGCTTCGGTCTTCTTCATGGTCCTACTGGTAGCCCCTAAGAATCGCCCGTGTGGCGAAGGCGCCCACATTATCGGTACTGTCATAAACTTGCCCAGTACTGCTGCGCAGGCGCAGTACGGACCCCGTGATGTGGGCGCTTGCACGCGCCTGCGCAGAAGACGCTGACTCATCGGGGGTCGGCGATCTTCAGAGGCTACCAGTGGGAGATGGGAGAAGACCGGAACTGTGGTGAGGGACACAAATGACTTCTAGGGGCTGGAAGAAGCCCCAGGTAAATAAAGATACATTATTTTGTGGCTTACTATATGGAGGTGGTGACATTGGTCAGTGATTGGCCAATCATAACTGAAAGTGTGTGCCAGGCTTTAGGGCCAGAAGGTCCTGCCAGCAATATGTTTATTTGTCTCTCATGCTTACAGCTGGTGAATACAGAAAGTGGCTCGCTGGCCTCGGCTCTCTTCTCCGGACATCGCACAAGACACGCCGTCACGGCCATCAGTTACCACCCCGAGAACAGTAACATCCTGGTGGCGGCCGGAGCAGACGGCCTCATCTCCTTCTATGACATCCGGGCGGAGATAAACGTGTTATCCCTAACAGGTGCGTATGAGAGCGGAATGAGCCACGCCCCCTGTCTGAGGAGAATAGAGGGAGCCGACACGCTAGCAGAGCAGGGGTGTCAACTGCAACCACGTAAGGGGCCAAAATCTAAAACCTAGTCTAAGTCGCCAAATTGTCTATTAGGATTTAACATTTACTGAACACTCTAAGGCTACTTGCACACTAAGACGTTGCGTTAGGTGCCACGTTAAGGTCGCATAACGTGCACCTAACGCGACGCCTGGTGCTCTTCTATGTGGACGTCAGAGTGAGCCGCGTTGTGCAGCTCACTCTGGCGTCCGTGATGCCGTGATGCGTACTCTTGGACGCATGCGGCATCACGTGGTCCCGCCGGCCAATCACCGCACAGAGCGGCCGCACCAGGAAGTAAACACTGCACGTCACAACGTGCAGTGAATATTAATTAGCCATGTGCCTGGCCGCTCTCCGCTCCTCCCCAACATGACTGCGCATGTGCAGACAGTCTAACGCGGCTATAGCCGCTGTAACGCCGTAGCATGCTGCACTTTCACTACAACGTGCAGCGTTACATGTAACGCAACGTGGGCAGTGTGAACAGCCCACTTGTGTTACATTGCTGTGCGTTGGGGGGGGCGTTACAGGCTGCACTAGCGTGCGCCTGTAACGTCCCTGTGTGTAAGCAGCCTAAAGGTGGCCACACACCATACAATTTTTTAAATATCTGTTGAATTTAAGAATTGCAATCAATTTTTCTGACTTTTTGTAACATTTCAAAAATATGACCGATGTACCACACACCTATGTTAAATTTTTCCCCAATTATGATAAAAATGATTGGATACTCTGACAAAATTGCTAGGGTGTGTATATTAATAAATTGGCAATCTAACACACACCATACAATCTTTAGAAAGATTGAAGAAAAATATCTGGCATTCCGGATCGATAAAAATTGAAGAAACCGGGAAATCCGATCGGATTTTTCAGTCGAATGAAAAAAAAGCTTTCGATTTTTTTCTGGGAGATCCGATCGTTTTTATCGAATTAAGGTAAAATCGGATCATTTTATTGCATCATGTGTGGCCACCTTAAAACTAAGTGGTGTAACCATAGCGACTGTCCCCCTTCTGCGGAGTCATGCAGTGGAGCAGTTTAATATCTACCTGCTCCAGTGCAGCTTCAGGTCTTGTATGATCCTTCTGACAGCCACACGCTGCATATGTCAGACTCCTGAGGCATGTCACATGATCAGAAGAAGGAGGTATGGAAGCACAGAGTGTGCAACTGCTGAGAAGAACAGAAGAGACACAGTGTATTGCTGGATCAGGTAGATATTATTACACAGTTCTGCTGTGCTACTCTGCTACATGGTGGAAGGTGTATGGTATTGTCTTACCAGGTAAATGGAGTGAGGGGGGGGGGGGGATGTTTGACAGGATTTTGATCCAAGGAGGGGGCCCTATGTTAAACAGACTCTGTAAAAAAGTTCTCCTGGGGGCTACTCACCTCGGTAGGGGGAGGCCTCTGAAACCTATTGAGCCTTCCCCCGTCCTCCTCCATCCCACGGTGGTCTTGCTGAAGCCCACGGAATGCACAGCCGACAATTTGTCAGGCTGTGCAATATTTTCCTGTTCCAGTGGGGGCGCTGTTGCGGCTCTCCGCTCGGAAATAGCCGATCTCAGTCGGGTCTCCTCTACTACGCAGGCGCAAGTCGCAGGACCCGACTGAGATCAGCTATTTCCGAGCCGAGTGCCTCTCCTCGATAGGATCCAGAGGCCCCCCACCCGAGGTGAGTACCCCCCAGGGGCATTTTTTTTAGCTACAGATCCTCTTTGTAGGACAACTGTAGTAGAGGTATGTGGAGGCTGCCATATTTATTTCCTTTTAAGCAATACCAGTTGCCTGGCTATCCTGCTGATCCTCTGCCTCTAATACTTTTAGCCATAGACCCTGAACAAGCATGCAGCAGATCAGGTGTTTCTGATATTAGCATGCTGGTTTCTGGTGTTATTCAGACACTACTGCAGTCAAATAGATCAGCAGGGCTACTAGGCAACTGGTATAGATTAAAAGGAAATAAATATGGCAGCTTCCACATACCTCTCGCTACAGTTGTCTTTTTGAAGAGGATTGCCTGTGCAGTAGAGCGTAACTGATCGGGATCGGCTATTTCGGCCTGAGCCCATCGGGGAGTCGCTGCCGTGCCTACGCTGGAGGAAGACAAATATTGCCACAACCGACTTTTCCTGTCAGCTGTGATTTCGGGGGGCCCAGTGCTGCCAACATGGGACGGAGGAGGATGGGGAAGCCTTGACAGAATCCAGAGGCGTCCCCCTCCCGAGGTAAGTACTCCCCAGGAAACCTTTGTGAAGTTACAGAATCCCGTTATTTGGGGGGTCCCAAGTTATTTGGGGGGTCCTGTGAGGTATTGCTGCACCTCAGCTCAAACTGACAATGCTTTAATCAGAAACGGAAAGGAAGGCAATGCACTGTTTTCCTTTTGCTGGTTACAATGATGGACAGTGGAAGATATAGAGGGCCACATAAAATGGCAAAGGGCCGCATTCGGCCCATGGGCCTTGTTTTTGACACCTAGAGTGTTACTGATTCATAGAGCTATTACATATTAAAGAGAACCTGTGTGTGTGTGGGGGGGGGGGAGCTTACCTAAGGAGTGGGAAGCCTCTGGTTCCTTCCCATGCCTCCCTCCAGACCTCTGCCGCTGCCCTGGTCCCTCCTGAACATTGCCACCGCACTCCCCTTCATGCACCAGCGCCACCGCACCTGCGCATCGGCCTGGAGCCGCTCGTGCACAAACAGCTCCGGCTCACTGCGCAGGCACGGAGGTGGATTTCCGAATGAAATCGGTTGAATCGTCGGGCATGCTTGCTGCGACACCAATTCTCATCCGATTTAATATAATTATTTAATCAGATGGTTGATCGGACTGCAAAATCCCTAGATGTATGGCCAGCTTTAGTGCAACGTGCAATGCTTGCTTTATGTAATGTCCGCAAAACTTTATGTAAGCTGTCAATGTTTACTAATGTTTCATCTGAGCGCATGCGTATGGGACTGGAGGAAGCCCCAGGTATGTATAAAAGCTTTTCTTTATTTCATCTCTGGTTCTTTAAACTTTATTCCCATCCTTCAAATTGATATATTACTAATTTTAAAATGTTAATATGAAGAAAAATGACCCAGGATAGAAAGGACCAGTGTGGCTTGAATTATAAAACAGCATATTTTTCTTATTAAATCTTTATGGTATGCATGCTGGCCCCTATGGTATGCATGCTGTTGGCCCCTGCATGCCCCCACAGCTACTGCCTGCAGGCTGCATGGAATTAACTCGAGAGCTTTGGGTGCCATCAGAAATGTCTCAGCAGGCCGCATTTGGCCCCCGGGCCGCACTTTGGACATATCCGTTGTAAGCAAAGGGGAATGGGTGTATAAAAATAAAATGTAAAAGTTGGAGTTACTTGGGGAATGCTTTCAGTGATGGAACCTGGGATTCTCCCATAGAAGAGCCTGGCTGTGCTGACTGTCCTATACAGAGCTGATGAATAGTTAACAGTTTATGTGCCGTTACAGAGCCAGAAAATGAGATCCACGCTCTGGACTACAGCATGGACGGAAGTGTATTCGCCACAGCAGGGAAGGACCGCCACATCCGGCTGTATGACAGTCATACCAATGAGGTAATGTGTCTGCCAGTGACATGCTGGGGTTTCTGTGCAGATTTCAATCATACCTGAACTGGCCCCCATGCTTTTCACGTGAAACGCGCACGTGATCGCGCGATAACCTACGCTTATCACATGAACTAACGCTGTTCGCGTGGTCAGCACTGTGCGCAGAAGAGGGAGTGATAACTGCTGTGATAGCAGTTATCACACTTTAGAGAATCATGCCCAATGTGTGTAGGGCCAGATTTTTGCTGCTCAAGGCCCACTATAACCAGCCACCCCCTGACCTCCCCCCAGTAAAGTATAGGTAGCTATACCTCTCACCCCTCCTCCAGGTAAAGTATAGTACCCATACTACGCTATCGCCTGCTCTCCTCCTGTACCTCGCTCGCTGCCTCCTGCACGCCATACTCAGACCTCAGATCAGCAGTTACTGGAGCTCACAGAGATGAGAAGAATGACTGGTGCACAGCAGCTCCATTTACAGGAAGTGATGTCACCGCTCACTTCCTGTATAGGGAGCTGCCGTGCACCTCTCATCCTCATCTCTGTGAGCCCCGGTCACTGCTGATCTAAGGTCTGAGTATGCAGGGCAGGAGGCAGCGAGCTGTCCTATTAGTTGGACTGTGCCGCCGCCTCCTTGCCCGCCTACTCACCAACACACTGTCCTGGTAGTTGGACTGCGCCACTGCCTCCTGGTCTGCCTACTTACCCACACACTGTCCTGGTAGTTGGATGTGCTCCTGCATCCTGGCCCGCCTACTTACCCACACACTGTCCTGGTAGTTGGACTGTGCTGCTGCCTCCTGGTCTGCCTACTTACCCACACACTGTCCTGGTAGTTGGATGTGTTGCTGCATCCTGGCCTGCCTACTTACCCACACACTGTCCTGGTAGTTGGAATGCGCCACTGCCTCCTGGTCTGCCTACTCACCCACACACTGTCCTGGTAGTTGGACTGTGCCACTGCCTCCAGGCCTGCCTACTCACCCACACACTGTCCTGGTAGTTGGAAGTGCTGCTGCATCCTGGCCCACCTACTTACCCACACACTGTCCTGGTAGTTGGACTGCGCCATTGCCTCCAGGCCCGCCTACTCACCCACACACTGTCCTGGTAGTTGGACTGTACCACTGCCTCCTGTCCCAGCTACTCACCCACACACTGTCCTGGTAGTTGGACTGTGCCGCTTCCTCCTGGCCCGCCTACTCACCCACACACTGTCCTGGTAGTTGGACTGTGCCACTGCCTCCAGGTCCGCCTACTTACCCACACACTGTCCTGGTAGTTGGACTGTGCCGCTGCCTCCTGGCCTGCCTTACTCACCCACACACTGTCCTGGTAGTTGGACTGCACCACTGCCTCCTGGTCTGCCTACTTACCCACACACTGTCCTGGTAGTTGGATTTTCTGCTGCATCCTGGTCCGCCTACTTACCCACACACTGTCCTGGTAGTTGGACTGTGCCGCTGCCTCCTGGCCTGCCTTACTCACCCACACCCTGTCCTGGTAGTTGGACTATGCCACTGCCTCCAGGCCTGCCTACTCACCCACAAACTGTCCTGGTAGTTGGACTGTGCCACTGCCTCCCGGCCTGCCTACTCACCCACACTGTCCTGGTAGTTGGACTGTGTCGCTGTCTCCTGGCCCGCCTACTCACCCACACACTGTCCTGGTGGTTGGACTGTACCGTTGCCTCCTGGTCTGCCTACTCACCCACACACTGTCCTGGTAGTTGGACTGTGCTGCTGCCTCCTGGCCCGCCTACTCACCCACACACTGTCCTGGTAGTTGGGACTGAGCCGCTTCCTCCTGGGCCGCCTACTCACCCACACACTGTCCTGGTTGTTGGACTGTGCCACTGCCTCCCGTTCCGCCTACTTACCCACACACTGTCCTGGTAGTTGGACTGTGCCGCTGCCTCCTGGCCTGCCTTACTCACCCACACACTGTCCTGGTAGTTGGACTGCACCACTGCCTCCAGGCCCGCCTACTCACCCACACACTGTCCTGGTAGTTGGATTTGCTGCTGCATCCTGGCCTGCCTACTTACCCACACACTGTCCTGGTAGTTGGACTGTGCAGCTGCCTCCTGGCCTGCCTTACTCACCCACACACTGTCCTGGTAGTTGGACTATGCCACTGCCTCCAGGCCGCCTACTCACCCACACACTGTCCTGGTAGTTGGACTGTGCCACTGCCTCCCGACCGGCCTACTCACCCACACACTGTCCTGGTGGTTGGACTGTGCTGCTTCCTCCTGGCCCGCCTACTTACCCACACACTGTCCTGGTAGTTGGACTGTGCTGCTTCCTCCTGGCCCGCCTCCTCACCCACACACTGTCCTGGTAGTTGGACTGTGCTGCTGCCTCCTGGTCTGCCTACTCACCCACACACTGTCCTGGTAGTTGGACTGCGCCACTGCCTCCTGGCCTGCCTACTCACCCACACACTGTCCTGGTAGTTGGACTGTGCTGCTGCCTCCTGGTCTGCCTACTCACCCAAACACTGTCCTGGTAGTTGGACTGTGCCACTGCCTCCTGGCCCACCTACTCACCCACACACTGTCCTGGTAGTTGGACTGTGCTGCTGCCTCCTGGTCTGCCTACTCACCCACACACTGTCCTGGTAGTTGGACTGCGCCACTGCCTCCTGGCCCGCCTACTCACCCACACACTGTCCTGGTAGTTGGACTGTGCCACTGCCTCCTGTCCCACCTACTCACCCAAACACTGTCCTGGTAGTTGGACTGTGCTGCTGCCTCCTGGTCTGCCTACTCACCCACACACTGTCCTGGTAGTTGGACTGCACCCCTGCCTCCTGGCCCTCCTACTCACCCACACACTGTCCTAGTAGTTGGACTGTGCTGCTTCCTCCTGGCCCGCCTACTCACCCACACACTGTCCTGGTAGTTGGACTGCACCCCTGCCTCCTGGCCCTCCTACTCACCCACACACTGTCCTGGTAGTTTGACTGCGCCACTGCCTCCTGGCCCGCCTACTAACCCACACACTGTCCTGGTAGTTGGACTGTTCCACTGCCTCCTGGCCCACCTACTCACCCACACACTGTCCTGGTAGTTGGACTGTGCTGCTGCCTCCTGGTCTGCCTACTCACCCACACACTGTCCTGGTAGTTGGACTGCGCCACTGCCTCCTGGCCCGCCTACTCACCCACACACTGTCCTGGTAGTTGGACTGCGCCACTGCCTCCTGGCCCGCCTACTCACCCACACACTGTCCTGGTAGTTGGACTGCGCCACTGCCTCCTGGTCCGCCTACTCACCCACACACTGTCCTGGTAGTTGGACTGTGCTGCTTCCTCCTGGCCCGCCTACTCACCCACACACTGTCCTGGTAGTTGGACTGTTCCACTGCCTCCTGGCCCGCCTACTCACCCACACACTGTCCTGGTAGTTGGACTGTGCTGCTGCCTCCTGGTCTGCCTACTCACCCAAACACTGTCCTGGTAGTTGGACTGTGCTGCTGCCTCCTGGTCTGCCTTACTCACCCACACACTGTCCTGGTAGTTGGACTGCGCCACTGCCTCCTGGCCCGCCTACTCACCCACACACTGTCCTGGTAGTTGGACTGCGCCACTGCCTCCAGGCCCGCCTACTCACCCACACACTGTCCTGGTAGTTGGACTGTGCTGCTGCCTCCTGGTCTGCCTACTCACCCACACACTGTCCTGGTAGTTGGACTGCGCCACTGCCTCCTGGCCTGCCTACTCACCCACACACTGTCCTGGTAGTTGGACTGTGCTGCTGCCTCCTGGTCTGCCTACTCACCCAAACACTGTCCTGGTAGTTGGACTGTGCCACTGCCTCCTGGCCCACCTACTCACCCACACACTGTCCTGGTAGTTGGACTGTGCTGCTGCCTCCTGGTCTGCCTACTCACCCACACACTGTCCTGGTAGTTGGACTGTGCCACTGCCTCCTGTCCCACCTACTCACCCAAACACTGTCCTGGTAGTTGGACTGTGCTGCTTCCTCCTGGCCCGCCTACTCACCCACACACTGTCCTGGTAGTTGGACTGCACCCCTGCCTCCTGGCCCTCCTACTCACCCACACACTGTCCTGGTAGTTGGACTGCGCCACTGCCTCCTGGCCCGTCTACTAACCCACACACTGTCCTGGTAGTTGGACTGTTCCACTGCCTCCTGGCCCACCTACTCACCCACACACTGTCCTGGTAGTTGGACTGTGCTGCTGCCTCCTGGTCTGCCTACTCACCCACACACTGTCCTGGTAGTTGGACTGCGCCACTGCCTCCTGGCCCGCCTACTCACCCACACACTGTCCTGGTAGTTGGACTGCGCCACTGCCTCCTGGTCCGCCTACTCAGCCACACACTGTCCTGGTAGTTGGACTGTGCTGCTTCCTCCTGGCCCGCCTACTCACCCACACACTGTCCTGGTAGTTGGACTGTTCCACTGCCTCCTGGCCCGCCTACTCACCCACACATTGTCCTGGTAGTTGGACTGTGCTGCTGCCTCCTGGTCTGCCTACTCACCCACACACTGTCCTGGTAGTTGGACTGTGCTGCTGCCTCCTGGTCTGCCTACTCACCCACACACTGTCCTGGTAGTTGGACTGCGCCACTGCCTCCTGGCCCGCCTACTCACCCACACACTGTCCTGGTAGTTGGACTACGCCACTGCCTCCAGGCCCGCCTACTCACCCACACACTGTCCTGGTAGTTGGACTGCTCCACTGCCTCCTGGCCCGCCTACTCACCCACACACTGTCCTGGTAGTTGGACTGCTCCACTGCTTCCTGGCCCGCCTACTCACCCACACACTGTCCTGGTAGTTGGTCTGTCTCACTGCAGTCCTGGGAATGCATTTGTAAATAGAAAATGCTGTTATGATCAGTACTAAGGTATTGTTTGGTGACAGGTCCTCTTTACTCCCATGCTGCCAGGTGCTGAATATCCTGAGGGCTCCGGACTTCCTGATTGATGATGAGCTCAGCCTGACCAGCGGTCACACTCGCAGGATCTTCGCCTTACGCTTCCACCCCTCCGAAAATCACATCTTCCTGACCGGCGGCTGGGATGACTCCATCAAGGTGATGAAAACGTCCTCCAAGTATCTCTCACTATTAAAGTGTACCTAAGACCAACCTTGGGTCAAAAAATCAGATCCTTAAGAAGAAAGAAGGCTTTCTGAATCCTGTAGAGCCGTCCCCCGCTGCAGCCCAGACCACCATTGCCACTCGTGGACCCCCAAATGATTTCCGACAACAACTTGTTGGATTTTAGATCCGGGCCGCGCTCCTCTTCATTCACAAGTACAGCCGTATAGCGCCTGCGCAAGTATGGCCTGGACAGTAAGTAGTGGCAGCTCATGAATGATTGGCTCCATGCTGCTGCACATGCATGGCTGACCTCGTGCAGGTGTAACACAGGTGTGCTTTCCGTAGGCTCTGGAAACCTGCATGCAAAAATTTGCACAAATTTTAATGATACAATGCATATAAAAAACTGCACGTTTTCTACCAAAAAGCTGAAGAGTGGGGAAGTTGTGGCCTGACAGAAAGGGAAAGTTAAATTTGATTTCCATGAGAAAATGTATGCGTGCTCAAACACCAAGTTTAACCCTAGCAAGTCCGGCCTAATTGCTATTCATGAGGCAATGCTTATACAAATGTGCATTTGCTTTCGCATGCCAAACTATGCAGGGTCAAAAAACCAATACCGCAAAACCGTCGCCCTGCGGGGATTAGTTCATGCTACATTAGCACTATCCAGGAGCACCACGGCGATGCTTTCCAATGCCCCCATACAACTGGGGGGACCGCAGGGTCCCAGGCTCTCTCACTGCCTGGGAACCACAGCAGCACCCCGGAGGGGGAGGCTGGGTGGCGCAGGCGCCCCCCCCCAAGTGTGGCCAGCGACTGGGAGACCCGTCCGCACCCACCTCCCAATATTAAAAACAGGCCTTAAGTTAAATTTGAATTAACTTTTTTACGTGGTTTTGTGTTTTTATTATACTCGAAATGTATACTGGACCCTTGTTTGACTCATATCCTCCACCAGATCTGCACTTCTCACCGGGTCCCTATGAAATTAGGGTAGTGGGGGGGCAGAGATGGTAGAGGCTGGTGGGGGAATGAGGGAAGCCTTTGGATTATCTCCCCTCTACTGTGGTAAGTATCTGTTTGGGGCACTGTTTCCTCTTCAGGTACACTTTCACAAGGCAGGCGATGGGGGGAGGTGTATGCTGAATAGAGGAGAAGCTAGTGAGTGGCACAGCATGGCATGTGCCCTCAGCGCTGGATTATTGGGCTACAAGTGGGCCCCTTGAAACCCACTAGACTCCAGACACCTGCCTGTGGATGATCCTGCTCTGGCTGAGAACATGGTGTGGTCATCAGAGGGGAGGGGGTAAGAAGCTCTATCAGTTATGGACGCCTGCACTGTACGCTCTTGCTCGACATCGCTATGGCTGGGGTAGGGTGACAGCACTCGTATACCGATACTCTCCCGCTCGCCCAGTCACATGGCATCTCCCGGGCTCCTCCTCCTCTATTTATGTAGTCGCGGAGGTTTTGTGCAGGGGATTGGAGACGGAGAGATGGTAAGTGCGCACATCAATGCTGACTCAGCTGATGAATATCGGGACATATGAGGGCACCACCCTACCCCAGCCATAGTGACGGGAGGACAGGGTACAGAGCGGGAGCTCTGATCATTCACTGGGATGCTGTCTATAACTGGGGGGCGGGGGGGGGGATTGGTTCTTGGGGTGCTGTTAGGCCCCTTTTCCACTTATGCTAGGTACACACGATACACTGTCAGATCGATCATTTCCGACAGGTCCAATCTGATTAACGATCGATTTTCCGTTTACTTCTATTGAAAATCGATCAGAAATCAGGTTGGACCAGTTGAAAATAATTGATCTGACAGTAAATCTGTTAGAAAATTGTATTGTATATACCTAGCATTAGAAACCCAACCGCAAACACACTGCAATGCATTTTAATGTCTATGTAAACTGGAGTAGATGTTATTGGAATTAAACTAAAGACGAAGGTCTGTGTACACTAGACCACACTGAAGACAAAGGTCTGTGTACACTAGACCAAACTAAATACAAAGGATCTGTTTACACTAGACCACACTGAATACAAAGGTCTGTGTACACTAGACCACACTAATCTACTTCCACTGACCTGCAGGTGACCTGCAGCTGATCCAGAATGGTTGAGTCTTGGGTTGGCAGGGCAACCTGCTGAAGGACTTGGCAATGTCCTCTGGCTTTTCTGTTTTCCTGTGCGTTGTGCTGACCTTGCTTGACACTTTCTGCTTTATTGTAGATCTGGGACAAGCGAATGGCCAAAGAAGCCCGCCGGATGATAAACGGGCCGCACATTTGTGGTCCTGGAATTGACATCAGGGTAAGTTTTCTTGGGCCGGATTTCCAAGATCCTAGCCACAGAGTTAGGGCAGCGGTAGGAGGTCCTTTGAATTCAGTTTGTGTTAAGTTCATGTCCCAGTTACATTGGTGAAAGGTAAACTTGGGTGAACGTAATTGGAATTAAACAAAGACAAAAGTCTGTGTACACTAGACCACACTGATCAAATGACACTGACCTGCAGGTGATTCAAAATGGTTGTGTCTTTGATTGGCAGGGGAACCTGCTGAACGACTTGGCATCAGCAAATACCCCTAGAAGTGTGTACACACACGCACAATTTATGTTGCTTGCAGGACAAGGAGACTCAATCTCTCGGGCAACAGTTTGGGGCTGAGTTCTGTACAGATGCTTCATTAGCCTACAGGCTAGCAGCATGTTCTGTTGCTGTGGAGGAGAGTGCAGAGATAATGTGTGATGTACTGTAGTCTGTATCTGTTATTCCTCCTACTTTGTGTGTCACATGGTCACACCTGACTGACCTGCCCAGCAGCTGAATCCAGAAAGGAGAGGAAACTGCTGCTCAACTGCACTGGAAAGCACATTTATCAAACAAAAATACTGTTTAGCGTTTTGCCTCCATACACGTTTTGTATTCACTTATCCTGATTGCTATTGGAATTTATCTTGTCGTTTTGGGTTTAGTTGAGATTCGAGTTGTGTAATCTGTTTTGTCACCAGCAGGTGTCAGTACTAGACTAGCAATAGGCACACCAGCACATTTGTGGTCAGAGATAGCAGTGTCAGGGAGGCAATGCAAGCTTCCTTTCTTGTCAATTAAAAACAAACATGTTTCTGCCATACAACAGTACTCCCGGTTTATGACAGGAGATGTCTCAGTCTGCACAGTAACAAACACAGGAAAACATAAATGATTTTAACCTTAAAGAGAATCTGTATTGTTAAAATCGCTCAAAAGTAAACATACCAGTGCGTTAGGGGACATCTCCTATTACCCTCTGTCACAATTTCGCCGCTCCTCGCCGCATTAAAAGTGGTTAAAAACAGTTTTAATAAGTTTGTTTGTAAACAAACAAAATGGCCACCAAAACAGGAAGTAGGTTGATGTACAGTATGTCCACACATAGAAAATACATCCATACACAAGCAGGCTGTATACAGCATTCCTTTTGAATCTCAAGAGATCATTTGTGTGTTTCTTTCCCCCTGCATCTCTCATGCACTGAAGTTTCAGGCTGCTCTTTTCTTCCTGCAAACAGCTTTGCCCTTGTTTGTAATTCCTCAGTATGTGAAAGCCCAGCCAGCTCAGAGGACGATTTATCCAGCTTGTAAAAGATAAGAGAGAAGAGATAAGCTGCTCTAATCTAAATAACACACAGGCAGTGTGCAGAGAGGGGCCTGGAAGGGTGAGTTCATAGCAGAACCACAACACTGAAGAACTTGGCAGCCTTCCAGACACAGGCCGACAAGTCTGACAGGGGAAAGATACATTGATTTATTACAGAGACAGTGATAGTATAAAGTGCTGCAGTTAGCCAGAACACATTAGAATAGCTTTTGGAACTTGTAGGATGATAAAAAAACAGGATGCAATTTTTGTTATGGAGTCTCTTTAAAGGGAAACTGAAGGAAGAGCTTTATGGGGGCTGCTATGTTTTGTTTTGTTTTTTCCTTTTAAACAATACCAGTTTCCTGGCAGTCCTGCTGGACTATTTGGCAGCAGTAGTGTCTGAATCACACCACAAACAAGCATGCAGCTAATCTTGTCACAATAATGTATAGTTTAGTGAAATTAAGCCACAAGTGTGTACATCGGGAGTGCAGTGTGACGTGACACATATGCGCGGGCAGACAGGAATCAAAGGCACGTACTTCCTGCCCAGCAGGGGCGGGCCCATGCATATGACCCTGTCACCGTACCGTGGAGCAGGGTCACATGAAGGCGGATTTATGCGCTACTATTAGGTGTGCAATAGGCCGAAAGTGGAGCTCTGAGTAAGTATGAAACTAGAATCTTATATCTCTAAAGACTCAGAGATCATCTCCATAGCTGACTGCAGTCATAGCTTCTGATTAGATACTTTATTATCACTTCGGCCTCGTTCAGACTATACGGGCTGCCAGTGTGATGCACTGCTGCATGCATTTTTCAAGAATCGCAGT